>NW_009954567.1:2964745-2968802 GCF_000747805.2 Chaetura pelagica | reverse complement strand
CTGCACCTCACAGTTTGATCAGACAAGTACTCTGCAGAGTTAGTATTCGCTTCTTTGATGAAGTTTCTATGCTTTTGTTTTTGTTGTTGTGGGTTTTGTTTGTTTGTTTTAAATTATACATGTAAGAATGCTTTTGCAGTCATGGAGCACTGCTCTCTAAAAGAACTTACTTTTCCAGATGGATTTATGGACTCAGCTAATGGATAATGCTATGATTACAGCACAAAGTTGTGGCCCAGGTACAACAAGCAGACCCCCCAACCCTCCAGTGTTCTGAAAAGATTAATACTTCCTTTAGCTTTGCCTGTGGGAACTCCTGCAGAATAAAACATTTGCTACTATAATGGTAAATAACACAGATAGCTGGAATTCGACTAATGAAAGATTTAGCTATAAATGTTGTGTAACAAAACTGTTGGTAGATAGCATCTGAATTAGAGTTCTCAGCTGTGAAAAGCCTTAAGATGTTGTGGACTCCAGAACAACCACTGTTTGCAGTACCATGGAACATACTTGCAGTGTTCATTCAATGATTATCTACATTGCACAACAAGTATTTAAATCTTCACATTTATACATTCTTAAATTGGAGATTATGTTCACAGAACTAGTGAGGTTGGCTCTTTTTTCATATACTGTTTTCAGAGATTAAACAGATTACAAAGAAAAAAACAGTGATGAAATGTTATTTTTTGGGAATAAGCTGGCCAAGTCTGTTGGCCTTGGTTATCTTGTTATATTCAGTTAGGCTTCTTTGGCTGACTGTAATGCAGTTTTTGGAGGCGAGTTATTTATTTCTGGTGTAGACTGGGTTGCAAACAGCCTGCAGTTAAGCAACACACTCTGAAGAAGTGTGTCATTACCAATCCTCATTTGGGAAGCACAGTGTGTATTTAATAAATTGTATTACATGTGTGTGTCTATATGCATTGTATGTATATTTATATATTCAGTGTCTGTGAATGTGTCTATAGCATACAGGTACTATATACACGTTATACAGAAACTTTAAAATATTTACAAATATAATAAAATATATATATATCACATCTGTGTATCATATATGTATCACATGCATGTGGCTCCATGACACTACTTCTCTTAAACATCCCTTCTGAAGACGTTTTTTGTACACTTAAGATTTTTTGCTTCTATTTTGCAATAGCCATTTTCCACCCTACTTTTGGGGCATTTTCTGTCACTCATGCCTGTCACCAGTCTTAGCTGCAGAACAGTAAAAACAGTTTTTCATGGTAAAGACATAATTATTTTAATATTGTTACTTGACCTAGGCGGATTTGCGTGGAAAGTTCCCCATCTGAATAGCTTTGTCATTTTTGCAAGAATTTATCCAATTAAATATTGTTCAAATGGCAAAATCTAGAGTTCAATGTGTAGGTAAGCATATAACTGCTGAAACAGAGCTGGGTTGACAGTACTGCCGCAGCTTCCAGTGAGTTCAATGTGTTGGGAAACCATGCAAAACCAGCAACAGATACTCATTTCTGTACACTTACCAGCAGTGTATGTCCATAGAGAGAGAGGAGGGAAACCTGCTTGCAAAACTCAGCGCATCTGCGGACAGGTGAGCAGGACTGTTTCCATCACCTTGTTCCACAGCACATGTGATGTTACACGTCTGAGGAGGAATTTCTCTGCCATTTGGAAACTGCTCCTGGAAACCTGGAAGGTCACCACCAGTATTACTCAAGGACCTGTGACTGGCTCTCTAGAACAGTCCTAGGCAGAGAAATGTTCAGAAGTGCCTCAACTACACAAAGGACTCTTTTAGCTCAGAGGATTAAGTAAATAAAATAATTTTTAAATACAATAAAAAGTAAGTGAAGTCTGAAAATAACTCCCACTGGAAAGTGAGAAGGGCCATGGGCTTTTGTCTCCAGCTTCCAAACACAGCAATAAGTTGTGTTCCTGTAGCTGTGGGATAGAGGCCACTTGCAACAGGACCTGCCTGGGAGACGTTTGACACTTACGATTCAAGAACACAAGTACACAGGCAAACCAGATGTTCTCTAGCAAAGCTTGCAGACGAGATTTGTGTGACATTCACAGATGTCTGTTGGTGTCCTTTGGGTGGCTACGGCTATTACTATTTTCAGCAAAACCCCCCAATGCTGTTGGTGCACCACAGAGGGGGTCCTGTGATTGTCCTGCTGATCAGCCCTTCAGCCTTCAAATACAGTCCTTGAGAGTACTCATCTCTAAAAGACTCTTAAACCACAATGTCGTCAACAGTGTGACAGTACAAACATCCTTTGGCTAGTTGGAAAGAAGCATCTGAGTTATCTGGATTCTAGTAAGGTGACAAAGTAAGGAACAGCATTCATCAGTAGTATTCGTGGCAAGCACAGCTCTTCATTCAGCTTGGACCTAGAGTTAAGTCTTCAGCATCTTGTAAAATCCAGAGAGCTGTCTCCAGTGTCTGCATTCATTTCCCTCTTTCTCTGTTCTTGAATGGTTAATGTCGGAAACTTAAAAGATTGCTTAACATGACAGTAAATCTCTCGTGCAACTTCCATGTGCTACTCACTGAGAAAACCTGGTTGCAGGTATCTGCCTCAATTTTAAATGCCTCTGACTTCCTGTGTGTCTCTGCTTTGTGTGTGTGTGTGGCACAGCTGTGTGCTTCATGCTGCCTTTCCCCTGTTGCGTGTTAATAATTTACCTGCCATAAGCAGGTCAAAACATTACTTCTGTCCTCTCCCAGCCCTCACAGACTTCCTTGGTGATTTGAATTACCTTTGCTCCTGAAGTGCATGGAAGGGGATGCCACTAACTCTCCTTATGGGGCTCCAAAGAGAAAAGTAGCAGCTGTTGCTGCTAGCACTGTTGGCATCAGATGTGGTAGCTGGCATCTGATAATTGTTACTTTTTCCATCAATGACAACAGCCTTGCATTTCGAAGTCTGCAGGTGACCTACTTAGTTTTTATTATGCAGCACAGCGTCCCATTTTGTTTCAGCCAAGGCAGCCCTATCACGAGGCATGGCAAAATTGTTATTACAACACATGAGGAATATTAGGTGCTTGCTGAGACACACAGACACATCCCTCTGGACAAGTCAAGGCTTATTAGTCTTAAGGTTCCCAAGGGCTGTCTGAGGAGGGGTGTGTTGGTTCCTATGGTCTGTTTGCACTTACTTTTGCCTGATATCTTAGGAAAAAAAAAAATGGTTTTGAACCAAGAAACCAAAGAGAAACTTCCAACTTTTGAGAATTAAGGGGTGGGGTAATGGGGTGTTTTAACTGTGCTCTGTGATTTTCTTCCCCTCCTAGGTGAGACACACAGCATTGCTCAATGGATTATCATATTTCTGCGTATTGTTTTTGGCCAAACTGAGTGAAGCCCTTTGAAAAATCCCAGGTTCTCTTCACCTGTCGTATTCCTAACAATTCCAACAGGACCATGAAGGAAATCTTAAGATCCTCCTCCTCCTAAACTCCAACCTAATCAATCCCTTCGTGATGTGGAGTTTCTGCGAGATCTCTGTCAGAAGCTGTTTTTCCACTCCACTACCTGTTTTCCAGCATCATAGAGTATCTCCATGCTTGTAACAAGGTTTCTATGCTGATTCTTGCCTCTTGTACTCTCAAATTTCTGAGTTTCTTACTCTCATCTAACTCAGAGGCCCTTTCTGCATTTACAAGTTGACTACGTACGTGTCCATTTCACAGCATCAGCTCAGTCCCTTCGTCTTCTGCTTTTCGGCATATCATAAAAGGAGGTTTTGTCTCTTGTTTTTGCTTTGTCTTTTGACTCAAGCTATCATCTCCATGCTAACGATCTTAAAAAGCTGTAATTTATAGCTGGAATGACGAAACGGAGCACCTATTCACCCTCTAGGAATCCCCCTGTCACCTTTCTTTGTGCCCCGTGCGTCTCTGGATGGGATACATTGCGGAGTGTGATCTTCACCCTCAGTAGTAAGAGAGGAGCACTGCAGTCCTTCGGGGGCGAGAGCGTGCCTGAAAGCTGGACCGCTGTGCTTTGCGTTTTAAAACCAGCAATAATTACATCTTCCTAGTGTTGCCTTGAGTA
>NW_009954567.1:2963522-2964270 GCF_000747805.2 Chaetura pelagica | reverse complement strand
CCGCCCGGCGCTCTCCGCTCGCACTCTCCGTGCTCGCACCCTCTCCCTCAACCCCCGGCCGTGCCCCGCTGTGCCCCTTCCCTCCGCGCTCCATCCTCTGTGTCCTGCTTTGAGCACCCCAAAGCTGCAGGCAGCACCCGCATCCCCCGGTCCCTGTCCTTGTCTGCACCCCGGATCTTAAGGCTGTGTCCTGCGCTGCCTGTTCCCCCAAACTCCATGTCCGCACCTCCCACCCCGCACTGCGTGGTCCCCGCGCTTTCTGGCTGTGCCCCACACTTCATGGTTCCCGTTTCCCGTGGTGTTTGTCCCTTCAAGCCCTCTGGCTATGCCCCGCGCACACGGAGCTTATGTTCCTGTCTTGAAGAACAAGTCGCACCAAGTATCAGGTGTGGCAGCAGCCTCCACCTAGCACAGGATACTGCATCAGGGATTTTATTCTTGAAAAATGCCTTTTTCCTCCCTCGTTCCTCAGAGACACCAGTGGTCCCAGCCTTCAAGAAATGGAGGCATCTTTCTCTGCAGGGGCAAAGGCCAGAGGCAGCCAAGGAAGAGGTGGGGCCCATGCGCTTTGGATAATATTATTACAACGTAGGGCTGGGGGGGATGATGTCTAGTCAGGGATTGTCTGGCAAATTGAAAATGAAATGTGGCTGTCTGGCTTGCTGCCTTCCTCCTCCTTGGAGACAGGTCTCCACCACGGACCTGCATAGCAGGTCTGCCCCTGAGGCCGAGCAGAAGCAGCGAGGCC
>NW_009954567.1:2956647-2962312 GCF_000747805.2 Chaetura pelagica | reverse complement strand
AGGCGACATCCAGCCCGTCGCTTGGGCTTGCCCTCTGAAACAAGGGATGCCATTTATGTTGTTTGAGCATTCCCAGTACACTGATACTTAATTTGTAAATATTTTTAAGTACATTGATACTTTGGGCAGGTTTTGGGTGTCGCAGCCTCTAAGGTAGAATTGTATGCAGCCTGAAAATGTGTAGCGAGGCTGCAGACCAACTCTTACTGATTTCTTTGCTGGCTTGTGTAGGAAATCGAGATAAGTTAACTAAAGGCATTCAAACCAGAAACCTTGCAGCTGGGTATGGGTACCCTCATCCTTACTCCATTGTAACTCTGTCCTTCACAGACTCTTGTGTAGATCTGTACTGAACACTGCCATGTGGGAAAAGTTTGAACTAGTTTTTCTGGTTGTTGGGAGCAGCCTGGGAACAGTGTGCTGCCTGACTTATCTGCTGCTCAGCATCTGGGGTGCTGCCCTGGGAGCTTTCAGGCTGCCTTGGAGCTGCCTTGGGTAGAGGTTTCTTCATTGCTTATCAACACAGCATTAGGCAGCGTGTGCATACCTTGAAAATGCTTCACTGAGGAATGGGTGCACTTGTACTTAAACAGTTTATTGAAGAAAAAGTACAAGTACAAAGACCTCGGATAGGAAAATGTAGCCGACTGGAGGCTTAAAGCCTTCCTAGGCAGCACCTCTGTTGCAAGTGTGGGGCATAACACAGCTTTATGGCATTTCATTGTAATGTGCCAATCGACTTTCTATTAAATAGTATTAATTTACTGCTAAACTGAGACAGGTTATGGTACAGGAAGCAATATTCATGGAATGCGTCGGGAAAGGTGCCACGGCATTAGTCAAGTAATACATGCCAAATAGGATTTATGTAGTTATGAACCTTGCTGAATACCATGAAATACCTATCAGCTAATTACATACCAGTAAAATAACTAATAAGGTCCGTTTCTGTATCCTAATGTGACTTGGAAGCCTTTGCCAAGTGTGCTCCCCTTGCAGTCCTATGCCCTTCCTGGCTTTGTTTCTCTCCACTGCAATAAATTGGGAAACTTCTTTCTTTTTCCTTCTACCTCATTCTCCTGCTTTTCCTCTTGAATCCACTTCTGCCTGCTGCTTCTGCTTTAATGCTTATCTTGTGTCTTCATCTGGCCTGTCCCTGCCTAGTCTCTCAACACATGGATTTCTGGAGGTGCGGGCAGTTGTGGAGCCAGAAGAGGGTGAGCAGTGCCTGGGATGGGCAGAGGAGGCCCATGTACAGTGAGGGACATTGCCTCTGTGCCATGTTCAGGTGCAGGAGGTGGAATGGATCTGGGATCTCTTCCTGGATCTTCATTAGCTGCTTGTGGAATTGTGCTTGTCATATTCTGGATTTACCTTTGCAGACTTCAGGTGGCATCCCTCCCTCCCTGGTGCCTCGCTGCTGACAAGAGGCTGCTGCCCCGCAAGTTCTCCTTGTGAAGGCTGGTGTGAGCTCCCTGATCTGCCCCAGCCAAAGTGAGATAGTTTAGCTCCAAGTGTGAATTAAACTAATCTCACTTGCTTTGTCTGAAGTGAATTAAGGAACATTTGTAAAATGTGAGTAGTAGAGCTATGGCACATGGGCAAGGATGAATAAATGGGATCGTGCCATGTTAAGTGGCACAGTGTGATTTTGTAAAAATAATTTCATACTCACTTTGATTTCAGGATAGCAGATGTCTGAATCTTTAAGCTACTTCTCAAATCCTGCATAGCTGAAAAGAAAAAAATAATCCATCTCAATATCCCTCTGTCCCTCATAGCAGCAATATTGTGCTTTTCTTTCCTGAAGTCACAGCAGGTCACACACACACAGGTGCAGTATTTTATCTGTTTCCTCATTGCCCAGGTGCCTATTAATCATAGATAGACTCATAGGATCGTTTTGGTTGGAAAAGACCTGTAACATCATGAAGTCCAACTGTTAACCCAGCACAGCCAAAGCCACAACTAGACCATGGCCCAGGCATGAGCCATACTCACCCTCTCCCTATGCTGCTGATTCCCCCAGCTTCAGGTCATAGCTCCCTTCTGTATTCCTGCTCTTCCTTTCCACTCCCACTCTCACCCATCCCAGGTTGGAGAACTAACAGATTTGACTGAGTTTTTCTCTGTTGCAATTTATAGATGCTTCAAACAGCAGTTCTGATAGACATTTCTGAATACTTAGGAGGAAGATGATCTGTGGTTGGAAGCTGCCTCAGGGAAAGGGACAGGAGCTAAATACTGGGGAGCTCCAACTTGTGCTCTTCAAATGCTGGGAATAATTGTTGCCATTAAAAACGTTTAAAACATGTCACAGAAAATTCACAGTTCTTTTGAATTTGGTTTCAGGAGCTTTCTGCTCAATTAAGATTATTTTAAATGTTATTTAAAAGTTGTGTAGTTACTCTCCATTTTTGTACAGTGCTAGCAGTTCCCATGTGCTTGTCCAGCAACCTCCCTCCAGTAGTATTCAGACTCAGTGCTGCAAATACAGAGGGCAAATGCAGCCTATACCATGAAAGTAAACCTTTTTCTCCTTGAAAAGGTCAGATAGTTAGAACAAAAACATAGTATTAACAAAACAAATAATTAATTTTATAAGCCTGATTGTACATTTTTTGGATGTAGTTTCTTTAAAAGGCAAGAAAATGAAAGCCAGAGAATCAAGCAGTAATTTTGTTTTCTGTAGCATTTGTCACGTGTTCAATTTACAAGGAGTTTTGCAAAGTTGCAAGTGATGTAACAGTTAAGAATTTTTTCTATAATTCTGATACTTAGCTAAAATCTACAAAGTAAAAAAAAAATAATTCAGCTGAAATTGAATATGAAAGTTTACACTGATGGCTAAGCTACTTAGCTGTCTCTTTTTACCTGTCTTTGGTTTCAGTATTAAATGCTGACCATTTAACTGGAAATGTTGGAATTTTTTAAAATTATTTTTGTCTCTTTTCATTAAATTAATGTTGGAAAAGGCTTTCCACTTGTCTGTTGATGTATGTCTTGATTTTTAAGGTATTTTTTTGTGTGTGTATTTTGCTACTTCTGTTCTGTCTGCTTGTGATGGTTTCACAAAATGTTTTATCACTGAAGATGTTGACTACAAAAGACCTGTAGGTAGTTCATAAACTAAATAATGTGAGAAGAATACACAGTTCAGAGCTGCACAGGTGTAAAAGTGTCTCAGTTATCTTGGTTCTGGATGAGAATCCAAGGAAGTTCACTGAGGAAGTGGTCTGGGTTAACAGTGCCCTTTCCCTTTCTGCAAGGCTGTCTCCCCTGCCCTGGATCTGTTTCCTAGGCTATTTAGTTATGCAGCCAGAAAAACAGTTGCTGCAGCACAAGTCAAGGGTGACGTGAGAGCAGGTATGAGAAATGGGCAGAAAGGTTGATTAAAATGACATTGGTACCATTAAAAGTGCTCTTATAATTGCAAACAGCCTATAAAAAGTGAGACTTGCTCTGCTTGAGCAGGCTGTGCTCAAGAGAAGCCGCTTGTAACAGCTTTAGGAATTCCTACACATTGCCTGCGTGTATTTAATTGTATTGTGAATTCTTTGTAGTTTGGATTATCTTTTATACTGATATGGTGCCTTGCACATTGGGCCCCGTGCCTGGAGGTGGTTGTTTTTTTTTTTTTAAGGCAACACTTTGTCAAAAGTGTGTGAATATGAGCGTAACTTTGTGTGGTGCACTGCAAAACCTGTACGAAGGAATATTATGTACACTGCAAAAAGTTGTTAAAGCTTGTACAGTCATCTCCTGGACTGGAATTCAAGACAATGGTCCTATCCTGCTGATGGCATTCTGGGTTTGTGGATATGTCTGAGATAAAAACATAGCTTACTAAGAATAACTCTATTCCTTTTATTCTTTGTTTTCTAACAAAAGAAGGGGACAACTCTTGCGGGCTTCTGAAACACAAAGATCGGTTTGTTGATTTGGAAATAATTTGCATTGTATCACTGGTCCTGGAATGGCTTGAAACAAAGTCACAAAAACCTGATTCAGTGCTTTTCTGTACACTTTTAGATTATGGGTACAGTGCATGTTGGTACCATGCCCTTTCTTTCAGAAATGTAATTTGAGGTGACAAGTAGATTTATTTTTTTTAATTGAGTTTTGCCTGTTCTGTTAAGAAGTAAAGTACCTGGAAATTGTTACCAGCAGTTGAAGCTGATGTTTTTTGATGTGTCCAGGAGCAGAGTGCAAGGCAACAGAGATGGAAAAACTTCTTGGTTTAGAACTGTTGTCACTGTTGGAGGAGAATTTTTTTTTTACTTTTTTTTTTTTACTTTTTTTTTTTTTTTTTTTTTCAGGGAGAAGTGTTTCTGTCTAATTAAGTTTTGAAGTGCACTATTTGTCGAATGTATCAGATTTTTTAATTAAGGCTTTACAGCCAATATTTTTCAGTTGTTTTCTATTTGGTAAAGTGTGGGTGCTTTTGTTGTCTTTAATGAAAAGGTGTTGGCTGAAGCATGGAGAGTATCAGGGTTATTGGTTAGATGTTGTCATTCTGTTAAGTAAATACTGTGGTATTTGTTTACTATGTGGCATTACAAATAGATGGGGATGGGCAGCATGGAGCTGTCTATAGTCTGTTTGGAAAAGTAGTAGCTGGTAAAGTTGCCTTCTCCTGTACAGGTGAAAATTACTTAGTCATGCTGTTTAGATGTACTGTTGGAAGTATCCAGATTAAATACATCTTTAACCACTTTTGTAGTCAGAATTCTCTGGCTTCTCTTTTCAGTATTGAAATAAAATATTCACATTTGAGACTTTAACTGTGTGGAATGGGTCTGACAAACTTAATTAAATTATTGTAATGCACTTTGGAAATGCCCTCTCCACTTTTGTCTCTTGGGGCTAAGATGGGTAGAAGACACTGTGTACAAAAGCTAAAAGGATAATGGGGTAAGCTCAGTGTTCACTGTCTACTTTGCAGTGAAGTCATTCAGTAAAAGACTTGTGAGATGTATCCTTCAGTCTTTGTTACAGATTCTAATTCCTTTGGTCACTTGAATTGTTACTATTGTGTCAACAACATTGTTTCTGAGGAGTCTGCTTGAGTTAGTTTTCACATGAAGAAGCAGCCTGCTTGATTGATTAGGGGAGCTTATCTGAAGCTGCAAAAATAAGGTTCCTGAACATGGACTAGACCATGCAGAGTTGTAGTTTGAGCTGGAGTTTTTTCCAGCCTCGTGAAATGCTGCTATATTTCAAAACAGAACAACCCCATTTGAACTACACTTAAAAGTATGGGATGGAAATATAGCTGTGGAAATTGTGCAATTTGACATACTTGCTTTTATCCTGTAGAGACTTTACATGTGTTCTTGTGCAGTGTCATTGCATGCCATCAGTTGCTTTCATGCAAGGTGCCAGAGCATTGGAGAAAACTTAATTGAATCTAGACAGGCTTTTGTGATAAGCAAGGGAGCTGCTTTTACACGTAGTGAAATTATGTGACCTTGACTCATCTGTTGAACCAACAGCAGCGGAAAGAGGTCTAGTAAGTGCAAAACCATCATGCTTTTTGGATGTAGTCAGCTGGATGAGCCTGCAGCTGTATAATGCGCTTGGAAGACAGTGCATGTGGGTGAAAGCAAATTCCTTGGTTTGAGTGTGTGCAAAAAAAATCATATTGAGGTGAGGCAGTAGGGAA
>NW_009954567.1:2931114-2956498 GCF_000747805.2 Chaetura pelagica | reverse complement strand
CACTGCACTTAGAAACCCACCTGGGTGACAACAGCAGCAGTGTTGCCTTAGGTTCAGACAGTGGTGTGTGGCCGAATAGTTTTGTAAAGTAACTGGAGTATTGAACTGACACCCAGCACATCGGTTTTGTTCATAGCTTAGCTGTGCTATCTGATGGAGAAGGTGCCCCTTTTTCTCCCGTGACCGGAGTGCTCCGTACAAAGAGAGACTTCTTCTGCAAAACACTGAAATTTGTACATGAAAAATGCTTGTCTGAGACTGTTTTTGATAACTTAAATGCATGGTTATATATAACCCTAACCTTTCTTTGTACTGGAAACAGTCCAGTATTCTCTTTTTCTGCTGTTGCATGCTGAGTAGACTATTAGACATTTGTCTGCTTCTTGTATACTGGTGTTTACAGGAACATTAGTATTGGGCTGAGTACTCTGCTGCTTGCCAAGCTTCTGCACTGGAAGTATTATTGTCTCCTGTGTTCTTCTGATGTGGCACATCCGTTGCTTAATGCACTTTGTTGATGGGATAAATTTTTTTTGAGCTATTTGTATTTGGCAATCTTACAGGATCGAAAGAGGGAAAATAAAGTAAGTGCAGTGCCACATGCTGTCTGGCTGAGCCAATCTATTTAAAAGTGCAGCTATGTCTTGTGGTCCTGGGTGGTCTCTGAATGCTTGGAAGGATGGTAAAAACTGCCTTCTACTAAAGTAGTGGAAAATACTGATAGAAGATGGAAAATCCTTGCAACATACCTATGATTGAACCTGTGCATTAATGTCATGTTTAATTCTGTTCTGATGAAGTCACCATCTGGTGTTGTAAGCAGATTTTTAAAAGCTCTACTGTTATAAACTCACAGCTTGGGTAATGCTACTTTATACACTGTTCCTGAGCTTCCTGAAAGTACAAAATAATGAAGCTTTAAAAAATTTGTCTTAGCACAGGAATTAAGGTCTAGCTAACTAGCCCTGGAGTAGAAATGAACTTTCAAAGCTGTGTAATGTCATGGATGTATTTTGCCCATACCAGCCTTTATTTTGAATGTTGAGCAATGAGAAGTCCTGCATGTGGCTTGTTTGGAAGTTGAGGGAGCCATTTTTAAAACTGGATTTTTTAGAAGACCTGGTTCAAAAATATGTTGTAAGACACTTTTGTTAATCAAGCCAATTAATGTTTTTAGGTAATGGAGAGTTTTGTTTTCATGTAAACTTTTGAGGGTAGGTTGTAATCTAAATACTGTCTCATGCAGGATTGCTTTGCTCTTGGAGCAAAATTTCTTCTGTCTTCATAGGCCTTTGGCTGCTCTGAGTCACCTTGACTGGATGTTTCCTCTCTCTAATGCTTGTAAGGCAGCTATGAAGGTTCCTATTCCATATTGTTTGTTTAGTCCTGACCCCCAGGGCTTTTATGGAACCCCTTTTGAAGTTCAACACTTCTATAGTCCTTAGAAAGGCACTTACACAGCAAGTGGAAAAGAGCATTTCTGGAACTGCATCCCCATTCTTATGTTCACACTGTGTGTCCAACCTCTGTTGAACTGAATCACCCTCTAGTGTCAGGAAAGGTGCTGTGGAAAGTTATTTGCCACGAAATGATTGTAACCAGTATCCAAGATGGCTTGAAAGGTACCCAAAAGCTACTTCTGCAGTAACTCTGGTCATGTATAAACTAATTATTTATCTGTTTTTAAGTGGATATCTTCTTTGGGATGCAGGAGATAAAATAGGACCATCAGGAGAAATTAGAAATCTATTCATGCTCTTACTGCTGTTTAGTTGTTCTGGCTGAGACGCCTGAGTCTCCAAAGAGTATAATGTACCTTCATGGGTTGCCTGGCACTAATACTCATAAATGTGTTTTCCAGTGTTAACTAAACCTTTCGTCATGCTGAAGAATGTTGATTTAAACAACAACAAAAAGTCCAAAAACCTAAGGCCTTTATATCTCATTGCATACCCCTTGGTGATTTGGAATCTCCAATTGCAGCTGTACAAATTACTAGCTCTAAACTGAAAAGATTTAGGAGGTGGCAGTGTAGTAGTTTCATGGAGTGCTCCAAGAAGCACATTCACAACAGCAGTTGATGTGCCAAGGCTGAACTTGGGAGCAGCAGCTTTTTTTAAATAATGCTGTCAGCACATTTCCTTGGGTAAGGAGAGTATTCTGACACTTTAATTTAAAACACACATTTAGCACAGATTTCCTTTAAGTTGCTTTTGTCACCCTAAAGCTCTGCTCACAGGGTTGTGCTGTGTGTGAGCTGCTACTCCCAGCTTTCTTCTGAAAGAGCCTCCTAAGGAGGGTGCAGTTGCTGATGTTTACAGTGCTCAACAGCATGACTGCTGTGCTGCATGGTAGCTTAGAACAAAGAGGGGGAGGGAAGGAAGGGTGTCAGTTCTGGGTCAGATGCCTTTAAAATTTATGCCGGCCTAATGCAACACAAGCAAAATTGAAGCAGAAGCAATGCATTATTTTGTTGCCTAGGATATCAGCCTAGGACCCAGAGGGTGGGTAGGTTGAGCAATTCGAAGGCAGTGGGAAACAATGGTGAAGGAAATTAGCCCATGTCAGCATGACGGACTAGTGTAGGAGCAGCTCAACTTTCATAAATTGCTGCATTAAAGAGTAAGCAAAACAGTGTGTTGCAACTCTTCACTGGTGTTATCAGTGTCATTGTAAGATTATAAACCCAGCAAGATAACATCTGGTGCCATAAAAGTTCCATAAAATGACGTTGACTTTGCACCCTGGCATCTATGGTGATGATAGCTGTGTTGTGTGTATGCTATAGGCAAGATATGACTGTAGAAAAATACTTCTTCCTATAGTAATGATGAGTATTTCTCACTTTATATGCTTACCTCTTCCTTCTTAAGGTGCATATTGTGTTCGTGAGGTAATTAGATATATTTTTGGTTTCCCTTATGAAATTCCTTTCTGCTGTATTTTCATGTTACAAAAGACAGCACCATCTCCCTGTCTTTTTCTACTACAAGTGGAAATTTAGGGTCTAATTCTGTATTTATTTTTCTCCAGTGCTGAATAGCTACAGGTACATCATAATTTATTACTTGGTTACATGATGTCTTTGGAAGTAAGGTTTGTCTGGGCTTTTTCCACTGGTATTAGCTAGATGAGCAAGATGTTACCTGTGTAACAAGTCTTGCTCCCATTTGTTTTTAAGGAGTCTTCTTTGAAAACTGACGTTTAGCTCTGGTTTCTCTTTTTGTTTATCTTCCAGGGAATGGCCTCCACTAAGACTAATGGCAATTTACATCATTGTTCTTATTAAGTAATGGGTAAACACAAACTAAGTTATTTGCCAGTCCTTGGTAGAGAACTGCTTCTAAAATAATTAATTGCATATATGAGATTCTCATACACAGTTAACTCACATACATTAATTCCTAACTGTTAATGAGGATAAGTGGTAAGATGGAGCCATCAGTGACTCAGGTTGCTGCTGAAGGAAGGCAGTGGTCTCATTCATGTCCCTTTTTGTATTTTCACTTGAGTGACTTTAATCAAGGAGGTAGATACAAGCAATAGTATTCATAACTAGAGTAACTTCTAATCCATCTTACCCATCAGCTGAAAAATTATACAGCCTTTAGGTAATGGTGCCACAGAGAAAGAGGAAGAGCTTTAGTCTGATCACAGATCTTGACTACATTAGCTGTGTCTGTTTCACTTGTGGCCGGTGCTTTATAAGGTATAGTGGGAAGGTATTAATAACTGGTATGAGGACACTCATGTCTGCATTCCTTATACTTAACCTTAAGAGGAGTGTCCAGTAGAAAGTTGAACAGTCTTACCAGAGCATTCAAAACAACTAATCTTCATCACCACATTGAGAAGAAATTGAATCTCATTCATCCTATTTTGTGCATGTTTCCACAAAGTCCATTCATTTTTCATATTGTAAAATGCAGCTTTTGATGTCATCAGGCATCTTGGATCCATTTCATTCAAAGTACTTAGCACTTGCACTACCTCTACCTTTTTACACCTAACCTATAAATTGTGTCTTAAAAATTAATATGCTTGCTATGCAAGTTAATAAATCCAGATTGTGCTCCCCTTGCAATGCAGGAAAATACCACTCCTTACCCTCCTACTTCAGTGGAGTTTTAGATTCTGGTTTGCTTGTTTACTAACATTGTGAATGCACTTTACAAACAACACAGCTGTAAATAATCCTTACATATTTTTCAAACAATCCCTACTGTAGAAGAAAAAGCCCAGAATGGGTAACAGCTCAGCATGTTACAAAGATATTAACTGGTAGAGGAGTGAGTGGGTAGCATTGGGTGTATGAGTTAGCATAATTGTGCAGCATGGCTGAAAATGCTAGATTTTGTTTCTGTTGTCTAGCTCTTGCTTCTTGTTTCTTGAAAGCCTGTGTAAGTCACCAAATACTTAATTGATCTGGTCCTAAAAGAAAAATTTAAATGCTTCAGAAATTTTTTTAGTTACTTAGTAAGCAAGGAGGAAAAAGGAGAATCTGTTAATGCTCTTTGGGTAAGGAGATGGTTATCAAACATGGCCCAATTGCTAAATACAGACTTTGCCGAAGGTGATTGATAAGAGTAATGATGTATCATTATCTAACAGCAATAATATTATCTACAGAAATGAGGTTGCATTAGTAAAAATAAGTACCACATAGATGAACCTTATTGTGTCTTATAAGTGAAAATTGTCTTCTGATTTGTGCCACAGGGCTCACCATGCAGGCAGGGCTAGGTGACTTTGTGAGCTGACACCACTGAATTGGAATGAAGCTTCAAGGAGCCAAGTGGAAGTCATGCACTGGGAGACCAGCAGGAAGAGATTCTGTCCTAAGCTGAGTGTAGGAGCTCAAACATCGGTAGGAAGCATACAGGGGTGGAAGCTAGGGCAGGTATCCTGGGAGGATTACAGAGAGGTTATCCGAGCAGCTAGGAATCGGGCTAGGATTAAATCTTGCCAGGGATGTTAAGAACGATAAGAAGAGCTTCTTTAGGTATGTTGGGGAGAAAAGGACATCCAAGGAGACCGTAGGCCCTCTCCTGAGGGAAATGGGCAAGGTAGCAACACAGGATATTGAGAAGGCTCATGTCCTCAATTACTTCATTGCTTCAGTCTTCTCTGGCAAGTGCTCCAACCTCAGCACAAAGACCACAGAAGGTGAAAGCAGGGACTGGGAGAATGAATTACCCACCACCATAGGTGTAGAGCAGGTTTGTGACCATCTAAAGAACCTGAAGGTGCATAAATCTCTGGGACCTAATGGGATTCACCCACTGGTCCTGAGGGAGCAGTTGGATGAAATTGCTAAGCCTCTGTCCGTATTTGAGAGGTCATGACAGTCTGGTGAGGTTCCAGCTGATTGGAAAAAAGGGAACATAGCCCCTATTTTATAAAAGGGAAAAAGGAAGACCCAGGGAACTACAGGCTGGGCAGTCTCACTGCTCATGGCAGACGGGTTGGAACTTGATGATCTTTTAAGGTCCCTTCCAACCTTAATGATTCTATGATCCTGTGAAATGTTCAAGAGTTTTTGGTAAAGGCAGGGGAGCACTTATAACATGTTAAAATTCTAGGAGCTTTTACTCCTGTATATGTTTTTGCCTTTTCTGAAGCATAGGAAATATGGGAAGTGAAAACTGGAGAAGATACACTGATTATCATGGTGCTCACTTTCCAAATGAAACTAAGAGTCTTGTCAGGGGCCTGCCCAGAGCCTTTCTCATACTTGAATTAAATTGATAATTGAAAAGAGACTTCTTTCCAAGCTATGACTGCAGAGACTGTTTGTACTTGTTTTTTCTATGTGATGAGGGACACAGGAACTTGGCTCACTTTCACGTGCATCACTGCAACCCCAGGTGATACATTTAAGATATTTAAGATATTGACAATGCCAGATCCTTTCCTGCATTACTGTAGCACAGTGTAATTTTTGTGGCTTCCATCGTAGAGTGTCCCTTGTGGCTTGTGATGGACAGAGTGATGACTTGCTGAGAGGCAGTGTGTGAATTTCGTTACTATGGATCTAGAACATCATAGTTTGTGATTATGCAGGACTGAACATGATAATCCTGTGTCCTCCCTACATGTTTTCAGTGTTATCTTAAAGGAATCTATGATAGGGCTGCTATGCCCACCTTTCTCCTTGCCTGTGGCATCCCAGTTCATGTGTCTTAATGTTTCCTTTGCATGAACGTGTTCAGCCTTTCCAGTCCAAGTTGATAAAAAAACCAAACAAATATATATATACACGTGTGTGTGTGTGTATATATATATATGTTGTTTTTTTTTCTTTTTCTCAAAAGATTAAGCTTTCAGTTGGGCCAGTGAGCTGCTGTAACTTACTGTGCAGCTGCCTGAGGACCAGAGCTGTCAGCAGTGATGCTATGGGGCTGCTCACTGGCCCTTCTCCGTTCAGCGGTTGGTGGTGGTTAGGCCAGTGTGTGCGGACCAGAAAGGTGTCTATACGATTCTGGCTGGGAGTTGGGTACAAAAAGGGGGGTGTACCTGTAGCCTGTGAAGAACCTGAAACAGTTCCCACAGGAAGAGGATTTTCTATGCCTGTTGCCAATGTTCAGCCTTGCTGTGAAGTCTGCAGTATCAGTTCTTTCAGCATTTTATAGGCTGGTGTGGAAGGAGATACATTACGCAGTTTCACAGTGGGAAATCCATTAGTCTGGCAGAAAGCCAATCCCAAGTATGAGTTAAATTTTATGTGTTTTCACTGGTTCTGCTGCTGACAGACTGCTTTATCCATGTAGCTGAATGCCAGATTTGATGTTTGTTAAAAAAGTGAAGCATTAAATAAAGAGGTACCATGTGATTAATTTCATAACTGTGACTATGCAGGGTGAGTGTTAGGTCTCTTATTGAATACTGCCAGTGGGGAATTTTACAAGAAGACATTCCAATATACTTTCTAAAGCTCTTTCATCTGTTTTTTAGAATGTCCTTTTTTTTTTTTTTTAAAAAAAAAGGAATTTATTTTGAAATTTGCTTTTCTCTTCCCAATGTCTCCTTTAAAATGTACACTCAGAGGTTGTTGATGCACCCTAACAAGGTAGGATTTGTGTCTTAAACTGCACTGGCTTCAAAGATAAAATTTTAAATTTAATCAAGTTAACAACTACCTAGTTCATCTCTCAAAACTTGGGAATTTCTCCAAGTATGTTTGTTGCATAGGTTTACCTGGCTTGCCTTCTGTCACTTACTTGGGCAGAATAGTCATCTAGTAGGAGTAGTGTTTACAAGGAATGCTATCAAAAAAGGCTGCCTAATGCTAAGCAGGATGCTGCCAAATTCTCTGTGAGATGAGTCTTTTAAAAAAAAATGGGTTAGGTGGCTGAAAGAAGGCACAAAGGATGGGGAAAGTGATGGAAACCCCTCTCAGGGAAATCCCTAAAAACAGGCAACACCCAGCTAAAGTTTGAAACTTTGTGCAGAATATAGGCGAGTAATCTAAGGCAACAAGCAGTGTCCTGGTTTGAGCCAGGATGAGGCCAATTTTGTATTTGCTATGTGCATAAGGGAGTAAGATAGAATGACTGCAATTATGTAAGCACACAGCTGTGGAAGGTAGGAAGGGCAGAGCTGGAATTTCCTAGGTAAAGCTAAAAATACCATCTGCTTCCCAGGCCAGGGGATGATGGTCCAGAAACTTTGGGTTTGGGATATGCCTTGGGTGGAAATTATCCTGTTGCATTTTGTACTCTGTTGTCATATTCTGCAGTTTTTTCCTAAGAAGTTCCTGTAAAAGTGTCTTGTCCATCTTTGTAAAAATTAGCTCTGGTCTCTAATGCAAATTCTTCACTTTAAGTGTTTTAAGTTCCACTGAGTTTTAGAATTTGCTTTCTGGAGTGACAGAGCTTACATTAGATTGTTTCATTTTGCTTGTTTTTTCTGTCAAGTTCTTTTGTTTGCTTCTTTTGTTCAGTACCCATTAACATGGAACCCTTCTAAGATTGCTATTTAAAAGCAAATCTTGATGTTTGTTTTAATATTTAAAAACTATGTAGGGGGAATAAATGAGCATCAGGAATGGCAAATATCTTTCATGTGGGTTAAGCAAAGGAATGTGAGAAACTTCTTATTCTCATTTAAAATTAAGGAATGTTTGAGGCATACCAGTAATTCCCATTACAAGAATCACTAATAATTTTGTGTGCTAACTGAACTTCAGCACTTCTAACAACTTGTTACCTACTGCTTGTTGTAATGAGGTATTCTCAAATGGTTTGCTGTGGCATTTGTGGCATTTTTGGCTGGTGAAAATGATCTTACCATCTATCTTTGCCTTTCCAGTATAGGTAATGGTCCAATTTGAAATTGGTTCTGCCAAGCCTTGTACCTTAACTCAGCTGCAGTCAGTGTGTTCTTTCAGCTTCTGCTGAGCCACAAGGGACCACAGGCCAGCAAATTGCTTTGCTCTTTTAAGATAGCTCTTTTTTCCCTCATTTGCCTCACTTAACACCCTGAATTTCTATAATGGTGAAGACACATTTGTTTCAAGATGTCTTCAGAAGTTATTTTAGTACAGATAAGTACTAGGTGAACCTAGGTGCATGGTAATACTTCCATCGACATTTTTAAATCAAGAGACAAAAAAGAAAAATAGTGCTTATTTCTTTCTAATAGCTGAGCACATTTAATGTATTTTTGAGGTGATTTCAGTTTTGTTTTGTTTTGTTGTTTTTTTGTTTTGTTTTTTTTTTCTCAATGTGTGTGCTTCAGAGAACTGCCTATATATTGTTTAGAACTTCACAAGGTAGGCAGACTGAACTTCTATGACTGCATTTTTATATTTATGTAAATTGCTTACAATATGTCAATTTAAAATAACCTGGTTTGAAAATTGTGACTTCCCTAATTTTGAGAGCTTACTACAATCTGGACACTATTTGGAAAATAAAATTCTCTACTGTCAGTGCATATTAGTTACGTTTCTTACAACCAGAAAGTGGAACATTGGGAAAAAATTGACAATGTGCTGATTCTGTAAGTACATTATCAGGTACATAGGCCAAATGTATATTTTTTGACTGCACTGTGAAGTCTATGTCCTTTTGGACCAAATATTTACAGTCTTGCAATTAGAAGGTAAGATCTAGAGATCTCAGAACTGCCAAACTTTATGGAAAATGGTATTATGGTCAAAACATTATCAGATTACTTCTTAACAACACAGTTGTACTGTAAAAAAAGCAGTCTTTTAAAAACTTTGGGGTTTTGCTATAGCAGGAGCTAGTTGTTTATTTTGTGTGTGAGTACGTGGGGGGTTTTTTGTATTCTTCTATTTAAAAAAAAAAAACCGACCAAACAAGCAAGCCTTGATTATATTATTTTCCAGTACTTAGGAGTTTGTTTGTGAAGTCAGTGTAACAGGATAAGACAAAATACCTTTCGTGCTGCCAGTACCCCTCCTCATAGGTAGTTAACGAACAAAAAATCCTGAAAACCTAACATTAATGCAAACAATTGTTCATAGAAATAGACTTCCAAAGAAAACTAGGTAGTTACTTAAAAATGTTCTTAGAACAATAGTTTTAACTTCATTTACTTTGTTTACCTTCAGATTCAGAATAATTGGTGGATCGGTATGTCTGAGTGGTGAGGCTGTGGCTGCACTCTGGCTGCACTTTCTCAAGGGAAGTAACTAAACTGCAGAAGCTTTTCAGAGTAACTTTAGTAGCTGCTGTGGAGGTGTGTCGTGCTTGCTTGGTTATGAACAAAAAAGGAACCTTGAAGGCTAAAGCCTCGACTTGCCTTAGCTCTTGTGAAATGTTATAAAGGGAGAAAAGCTACAAATGCTGTGTTCAGGAGAGGTGGGACAACTGCCTCCCCATCAGTGTGACAGGGGCTGGGAAACACAGGATTTGCTATTTTCATCTGCTGCCTTTCTGCTGGGAGCAGAAACTATCTATTGGAAATAGTCTGGTTCCAGATAAAAAGCTTGCAGCCCAGTGCCTAGCAGGTGCACAAGTTGCAATTTAAACACAGACAATGCATTTGTTGGAATCGTAATGCAAAATTAATGCAGTGTTGACTAGTCAAGTGGATAAATATAAGGAATTCTGTCTTTGTGAGGCTGCATCTGTCAGGAGGATAACTTTGCACCGTAAGAAGGAGGAAAAGTCAATCCACACACAGAAACCTGTAATTAATGGCAATTAATTTTGAGTCAGTGTCCACACCAGAATTTTCTGGATTTTCGACAGCATTTTTTGGAGGAGTAGGATGCTCATTTAACATAGGTTTTACTTTAGCATGTTGAGCTAGTCAGTCTGAGTTCCAGTAATGTCTGGAAGCAGGGAGATAGACTGGCAGTGAAATTAACAAGCTAGTTTTTTTGTTGAAGTACTGATTAAATGTAATGTGATTATTTGTATTCATTGAATATCTTTTAATTGAAATATTGAGCTGTACTGTGCACAAGGTGTGTCTGTAGGCTTTGGCAGAATATCGTTCTACCAAACAAGTTACCTTCAGTTTACTGTGCCTTGTCTCCTGATAGACTGTTCTCATGAGGCTGAAATGGGAAGAACACTGGATTCTAAGGATAACTTACTGTCATTGGTCTAACTATTTCAGCAAAACAATACAGATTTTCAACACGTCCGTCCAGCACCAGTTACATGTAGCAGAGTTGCCTGATTGACATATTCAGACAATTTGAGGTACCCAGTATTCAAAACAGGGCTGGGTCTATGTGTGTTTGATATCATCTATCACTTGCCATGTGGAGCAAGATGGCAAGGGTATTTGATTTGTCTCTTCACTTAAAATCCTTTTATCTTGTGTGATTCTAGTGCCAAAAGGAAGAGAGCCGCTCAAATTTGAATTAGAAAAGGAAGATGTCCCCTGCTGCTTCAGGTTTTGCCAGGACCTTTGTAAACACAGAACTTTGTACCAAACATTGTAGCATGAACATACGGCATGTCAAAATGTTCAGTATAATGGCAGTGACATTGCATTGGGAAATGCTGATGCTTGAGAATGGTATTCCTGGAAAATGTTAAGAAAGCTTGCAGAGGGGATATTTTCTGAATAAGAAATTATGGTAATTTCAGATGTACAGATGCACAGAACAAAAGTGCAGGCAAGAAGACAAGTGGAAAGCAAAATGAGAACTGGAAAGAAGTATATCAGATGAACTCTAATGAAGGGAGACTTGTCTGTTGCCTCTTGTGATTATGGGTGGGTATAGTGTACTTTGAGGTGCTTAAAAACTCCTGTGAAAGGGCAGTGAACTGGAGGTGCTTACAGAAGTGTAGATAAAGGGGAAATTATTTTGCAGGAGTGTTAAGGTGAGGACAAATGAGAAGATGATAGTGGGAAGATCTAAGGAATAAGATGCATTGTCATCATGCTCTGTCATCAGAGCAGAACTGGCTCTCCAGAACTGTGGCTTGCTTAGCCTGGAGGAGATGCAGAAGGGCAACCAGAGGAAGGGAGCTGGTTACAAAGGTGCTGCAGCCTGGACTAACAAAACTGAATACAGTGTGAAGATTGCACAGGGGTGTGGAGAGAATTCAGTATGACTAAGTGAGACACTGAATGGCAATAGGAGAGGCACTCTTCAGATGTGTTGAGATTTTTAAAAAAAGCATTTTCTATGGGGAATGAGACAAGGGAAGAGCTGATGAGTACTTGACTTTGAAGCAAAAATCAGTATTCATATAAGCATGCCATTGTGAAAAAGTTTACATTTGTGGGTGAAGCTGCATGCAAACTGGACGTGCTGGATATTTTTTGTGAGTTAATGGTATTACTGTTGGTACTATGACACTTCATGATCCTGGCATGGAAACAGTTGATTCACCACAGTGTGATTTGCATGCTAATTATAATATTGCTAATTACTGTCTTTAAAAGAAGTATGCAGACATATTGGTACCTTTCCTCCTTCCCACTTACCTTAGAAATACTCTTAGTTAGGAAATCAATGTTTTCATTAGTAAATATTGCAAATCTGAGCTTCTTCATATCAGTGGCTTGGCCTTTAAATGGAGATGGCAAAAAAATTAATTTAAGCAACTTCTCTTTATGTATATTTTTGCTTTAACTGTAACAGTTAACCACAGCAGAGTTTCTTGAGATAACACTTTATGGCATGGACGCACCTCATTTGGTATGTAGAGATTACAAAATCATGTTGTGCACAACAGCTCAGCTATAAATTAGAAGCAGGCATAATGTGTGTGGTCAGCTAATGCTCTGTTTCACATGTGGTGCTCTCTCTTGTTTTTTCCCATTCTGTTTCATGAAAATATTTTCCAAAACACTTTATCTTATTAGTTTCAAAGATCCATTTTTCTGTTTTTGTTTGTTTTCCTGCAGGCAGCATCATAACATCTTAATCAAGTGAAAATGACCTTCAGCAATCTAACATCAAAGGCTGTACTACTGTATGATGAATGGATTAAAGATGCCGGTGAGTCATTTAAATCTAAAACTTATGAGCTTTCAATAATTTTGAATAGCAGTGTGTAGCTATTCTAGGTGTGCTGTTGATCAATTTAATGGGGTGTTATCTTCCTGTAACTGTATTTAAAGACTGGTGAAGGTTACCTATTGCCATTTTTAGCCATAAAAAACAAACTAGTTTCTGCATTTAAAAAATGTAAAATACCCACAAAACATAACTGATTTAAGATTATAGCCTCAGACTAAATAAAGTGCATACAGTAATTCTCTTGCAAGAGTTCCTGGATTTTCGGAATATACATAGTTTACGTATTTCTGGTGCTATTGAATGGAAATTTTTTTCATTACTGAACAACAGTTATCTGTTAACTGATCTAGTCGCATGATGTTATTGTAATTTGCTTTTGCAAAATGGAAGAAATTAAAATCCTGGTAAGCTATAGTATCTTGAATTTAGTCATCAGAGTAATTCACTCTTGTCACAGTTCTGTTTTGAAAAGGAATGTTAGCCTCTTGTTGCAGCTGATAGGAAGATCTTAAACAATTTTACTTTGATGTTTCTGTTCTGTGGTTCTTCTTGCTTACCAAAAAAAAAATAAAAAAAATAAAAAAAAAAAGACAGAGATTATCTCAATTTTAGGGTTAAAACCCATCTGTTGTAGTGGCATATCTTGGTGTTCCTCACCCTGGAAGGCACATAGTGATGGAGATTAGCTGTTTCCTGGGAAAAGCTTGAGAAGCAGTTATAATTTGATCAATAAAAATCAGGTTGTTTACATGTCTCCTTTTCATTACCTGTGAAGAATCATAGAATGGTTTGGGTTGGAAGGGACTCTGAAGATTGTCTAGTTCCAACCCCCTCTGCCATGACACCTCCCACTAGACCAGGTTCCTCCAAGCCCCATCTAACCTGGCCTTGAATGCTTCCAGGGAGGGGGCATCCACAGCTTCCTTGGGCAATCTATTCTTGTGTCTTATCACCTTCACGGTGGAGAATTTCTTCCTAATGTCTAATTTAAATCCACCTTCTTCCATTAATTACTTAATTAAATTAATCCTGTAGCTGTTTCAGGATTTAGTAAGTACTGGAAATATCTGATTTCTTAAAAAAATTTTTTTATTTCCTCTCTAGATCCAAGACTGGAAGGTTATCCACTCATGTCTTCACCTTTTCCAACAACCTTTATCATTGGAACGTACATTTATTTTGTCACTTCCTTGGGACCCAAGCTCATGGAAAATAAAAAACCTTTTGAACTTAGGCAGATAATGGCGTTTTATAATTTTAGTGTGGTAGCCCTCTCCATATATATGACTTACGAAGTAAGTACTACTTCTATTTGTAACATATTCATATATTTCATATATCTATCCTGTTACTAACTTTTAATACACTTATTAATAACCACTCGAAAATTCTCAAAAACCTGTTTTTCTGATTGTTTCAATTACATTTCTCCAAGCAGTGTGCTAAACTGATCAAGCTGATACCTGAAAAAAGGAAGTAATACCTAGAAAGAAACATTTTAAAATATGCTGTGTGCTATTGTATATAATTTGCAAAATTAAAAATCTAACTTATTTAATTTCCCTGGGCTGTAGCAGGTAAAGCAGACTGTTTTTCTGAGTTTGTTGTAATTGTTTCTGTCTTACAATGTGATAGTCAATATTGATGTTTCAAATGCTGTATAGAGTTTGTTTACCATAGAATAATTTTCAGTTAGATTTGCCTTTTAAATAACAAAAGTTAACAATATCTAATCTGGGATTCTTCACCCTTAAAAAGAAAACAACAACAAACAAACAAATAAAAAAAAACCAAAAACACAAAAAAGCCAAACAACAAAAACCAAACAAACCACAAAAAAACCCAACCCCTCAGAAACCACCAACAAAACAAATGAAAAACTAAAAACCAACACAAAAATCTTTACCTTTTTTTTTTTTATAATTCCCCTCTTGGAAATAATGTAGAAGCTTTAATTTAGAACCAGCTTTTAAACCTTAAGATAGCCAACCTCTGTTGTGTTGTTTGAGGGTTTGGTTTGGGCTTTTTGTTTTGCTTTAAAGTGTAGCTATTTAACAATAGCATTGTACGAATGGTAGCCTTATACATTTGCTTGGTGCATCATCACTATGCTAGTACTGACCCTTTTTTTGTTAAATGTGACTATGTGACTACTTCAGGTGTGCAAAACTGGTAATGAAAAGTTGTCAGATCATTGTGCCAAACTGGCAGACTACCTTTCTTTTAGATCTATTTGCGTAAATTTCATCATTGAACTGCCTGACATTTTTTTTAACAGCACTCTACAGGCAGTGAAGCAGCAGCTACTTTCTGTCATGACTCTCATGTAGAAGGCTGTAACTGGTAGGCAGGATGCACACATTTATTTACTTTTTGAAAAATCACCAAATTTCCTTTTGTGATTTATTGATAAGTTGGTTTTGGTTATAACCCTCAAAAATAAACAAACAAAATAAATTTCTGGTAGTGTCTGACAGTAACACATTATTCAATTAATCTGCAGTCAAGACTTCCATGTTACAATTTCATGAAAGAATGCATGGATAGAGTGTAACAGATTGAATCTCTGCTATTGTCTGGCTCCCAGCAAAAGGCTGATTCTTTCCCTCTTTGGATCCAAGCCATTGGATACATGCTTTCATACTGTGCTGCCTTGGTGATGCTTTAAATCTGGTTTTATTTAAGCAACTGATTCTTTTATAAAGTTAAACATCTATTGCAGTCACAGACTAGACCCTGCCATCTGTTAGAAGAGCTAAACTTACTATTGTGCATGTGTGGATGATGATGATCTATGGATGAAAAGCATTTTATGAACAGATATAAGATGCAGTAGTCCTAGTGACTGGCAGGGGAATGAGCTAAGTGTATTATTAACAATGTTGCTTTTGTCCAAACTAATAGATTACAAGATAAAACATTAAATGATATTTCTTACTTACAGTCCTTTGGTCATATGTGTGCTCTTGATTGTAAAACCCTAGCTTCTCATCCCTTGTACCAGTGAAAGATTATTTGAATCATGAAGTTTAACTAGACAAACTTAAAAACTATGATAGTAAAAATGTAGCACATATTGGTTCCTTTTTTTCTTTGATGGTCTTAATGTTGTGTTGGTTTTCTTCCAGTATTAAGATTCCCTGCTGATTTCTTTTCATGGCCATGATAGCCATTTACAAAAAATATTAAAAATGTTTTATTTGGTTTTTTGTTCTCTGATTTACAAAGTCAGTTGCTTTTCTAACATTGGTTTTGAAATACAGCTGAACTAATGGGTGTAGGAAGGAAGTTCTAGTCCTTAGTTGTGGTCCTGGAATTAGAAATTAATTAATGTGTGATGGCAGAGGTTTTTAAGGTAGCTGGCTCACACTGAGGTAGAAGACTGACGAGGCTGCTGATTAAACATGTTTTTAAGATTGTTTCCCCTTCCTGCTTAATGATTATGAAAATAATAAAAAAATAATTATTTTTTCAAAATACATAAAGTAAGTATTTGCCCTTTCCCTTTCTTTGCTCCAGTTTCTTATGTCAGGCTGGGCCACAGGGTACTCATTCCGGTGTGACATTGTTGACTACTCAAGGTCACCTACAGCTCTAAGAGTAAGTTACTAAAAGACAAGGTGAATTGTTTTTGGGCACTACACTGACTTTATTTTTGGAAATGCTTTTTGAACAACCAAATGCACTTCTGTAGATTGGAATGTACTAAATGGAAATTCCCACTTGCATAATGTAAAGCATGTGATTTAACTGGAAGGGTTGATTGTTTGGGGGAAAAAAAGAGGCAGCATATTTGTTGGCTTGTTCTTCTTGGCTTTAAAATTGCTTCATGATTTAAAATATACTGTGTTTTAAGGAAAAAAAAAGGTCAAACCATGCATTTAAATATCTTTGTCAACCTGTGATATCACTGACTTTTCCTAATAGTTTCTTTTTTTTATTGTTCCTTATTTTTCCTGCAGCTGCTTGATTTTATTTATAACTTATGAGTTGACAATTTCTATTTTTTACTCTTGCAGATGGTACGAACTTGTTGGCTTTACTACTTTTCCAAATTCATTGAATTATTAGACACTGTAAGTACTTGTAGCCTTATAGAAGAAGTATTGATGTTTTCTTTTCACACTAGAAGACCTGGTGCTCTTGGTGGCTGGGAACATAAATTGGTCTTTATTTAGCACTCCAACCTTCAATTATTCAAATGCTGTAAGATTGTTTACCCTTATTATCTCTTCTCATCATATTGTCCCATTATACTGTCATTCCTTGATTATCAGGAAAAATGTTAATGAGCAAACACACCTTTAAAAATTTAGAAAGTCCTGACACCTGAACGCACTAACTCCTTGTGTTATGGCAACGATTGTCTCCACACTGCAGAAAAAAAATGGTGTTTATCATGTTGAATCTTTTTCCACGTGACCTTCAGATTTTGTCTGCCATGTTCAGAATGTTTGCATCAGCAGCTCTGAAGGCAGCATAAACTGCCATACCTACCTGCTCTTGATTCCTTTGCATGCCTTTGTGGTCATGACTATAAATGTGTTAGTTATCACGCTGGCACTCTAGCCTGTTCCAAAGGAAGTCTGAGCACCAATGCATGGAAGCAGAGTGCAGACCTCACTCACTGACAGCAGCCATCTGCCTTCCCCTCTTCCCAAGACTAACACCTAGTAGAGGTGATTTAGCAGTTCTCAAGTCAGCTTCTGAATCTTGGACTTGGCTTCAATTTCATTTGCCTTATTTTTGGGCACAATAGTGATGATTCAGAAGCTGACTCATGAACAGTTAGGATGTTCTACACCCTTAAAGCAGAGTTAGCTATCTGACATTCATCTGCAAATGCTCATGGTTGAGCACTGGACAGTCTTACTGACTGAGCCACATGGAATGGTAATGGAAGGGCCAGGAATGCTAAGACTGGAAAAGCTTGACAAGTTTAGGCCTATAGTTACCTTTACTACCCACTGGTTAGACTGCTCCTTTTTAATTAGTCCTGGGCTTGAAAAAAACCCCCCAAATTAACATTTTTTGTTTGTTTGAATCTGCCCAATGAGGTACCTGTTTCTCAGCAACTTTTCGGCTTTATTGCAGGAGTTATTTTGTAGCTGTATTTAAGTCAGCTGTTTCCAAATGTTTTCCCTGGCACACAGGACTTTGGTGCTCCTTTGCTTGCCATCTGATACTACCCTTTCCATGACTTGACTTCTTACATGTTTGGTTTTTTTTGCTTTGTATTTCCTTACACTTCCCTCAATATCTGTCCTTTAAAATGTGACTTGCTTTTTTTCAAGGGTAGACAATTCAGTGTTCATAATAAAGTGTTAATTCTTGATATTAATGTTTTCTACTGTCTCCATCTGTTGCTAGTTCTTAATTTATTTTTCTCAAGTGGCTTTGCCCATCGTAGTTCAGGGGACTTAAAATTTGATGCTTCTAGAAACTTCTCAGTAAGTCTACCTTACTCTGTCCGTTGCACACAAAGGTGATGGCTCAACCACAGACAACCGCTTTCAAAGCTTGCCCTGGCTTTTGAAATGCCGCAGGTGGGTCTTACATACTGGATTATTATTTTATTTTAAACAACTCTGCATAGTGAGAGCCTCATTTTCCCTCCTTCTCCCAAGTCTGCGACTGTGAAGAATTTTTAAACGTATACTCGTGACCAACCAGCACTCTTGCATGCAGTTTTCTGTCAGTATATTGTGCTCATTTATCTCCTGTAACATTATGTTCATTAAAAATCTGTTTCAGATATTTTTTGTCCTACGTAAGAAAAACAACCAAGTTACATTCCTGCATGTCTTTCATCATTCCATCATGCCATGGACCTGGTGGTTTGGAGTCAAATTTGCTGCAGGTAGTGGAGGGAGAGTCTAACTTGTACATAGCTTCTGGTATAAAATCTAACTATGCTAGACAAAAATATTTGAAGAACATAATTATAAGTCTTGCAAACATCAGTGTTTTTAAAGATAGATGTCTGCAGTATTTCATGGAACATCTGAGATCACCATAATTATTTAAATGGATAGGGAGTACTCATTTTTCCAATTTGATGGCATTTTGTACAGTGTTTATTTCTTGTAGGGGGAGAGAAAGGTGAAGAGGAGAGAGATGTATATAAGCAAAGAACATTGTTACATAAAGAGACATGTGTCTTCAAAATCAGAAGTGCTAGGGGAGGCATGTGAAGCGGGTAACTGTTCTAACTAATTCAAAGCCATTTGTCCCCTGAAGTTTAAGAACTGAATAGGAAGGAATGACTGTGTTCTCATATATTTTGCCTGTTTAAGAAATTATTCAGGCTTTGTTGTGGTTGTTTTTTCTGGCTGTATGTAGTATGATTTGGGCTTCTTTATATCTAATACTTTGGCTTTCATAAAACTGCAGAAATATTTTATGGACTTTACATAGTACAGAAACTTACTTAAGTTGTACTGAATTGAAGGTCTTTGTCCACTTCTAGTTTACCTTCACTTTCTTCTTTTCTGCTCTGCATGTCTATGTATGCATCTTCCAATGCTATATTATTAGTGTGCATCACTAATAAATGTAGCTTGACAAGAGAACAGCCTGAGAAGCACAGAGTGGAAAAAATGCACAGTCATTTAGAAGGCCATCTCTAGGGGAGGGTATGGGATTTTTTAGGAGTTTTACCAAAAAATAAGCTTGCTTTGTACATGTTTCTTAATTCAAATTCTCTGGCACGATTTTTTCTCCCAGAAAATTAGTGATGAATTGATGAAGAGAAACATTGGTTATTAAATCTGATCTGTTAGGTATCATTTTTCTGAATGTGGAAATAAGGCCTGGAAGCAGCCCAGAAGATCTGTATGTATGATCTTTTGAACATGTCCGGTCTATGGATATTCCTAGTATATAAAAGGAGATTCTTCTGCTGTATTTGTTGAATTTCTGTCCTTAGGAAGCCGGAGTCTTTTTTACTGTGTCTTTCTCAAATGTTGCTGAGTAACTGATATTTTAAGTTAGTGATAAAATTCTGAATGCTTTTGTCATCATACAGTCAGTGTGTTTATAGATTTGCAAAAAAGTCCAACAACCCAGCAACCAACAGTCCCTCCTCTTCAACCTTGAAATGTTTCCATTTGTAGGTGATTAACTTTCTGCCTTTTATCTGGACATCGGGTCAGTACACCAGCTACAGGCTTCTGATTTTGCATCAGATTTGATTTTCCCATGTGATAGTTTAACAAATACTTTCAGCAAAGTGTGCAAGAACTGTTTTCCTCTGCTAATAATAGTGCCCCATATTCATGCAGAGTTGTGTTTATTCCTACAGCTCTCTTGTCTATCTTTATACTAATCTTTCCAAATATTGTTCTGTTTGATAACTTATTTTTTTTTCCAAGAAATTGAATCCTTCTGATTATTATCTGGTATTCAGTTTCATCAGTGTTTGTCCTTCTAAATAGTGACTTTGATCAAATTTTCAACCTGTTTGTAAAAAACCAATGGGTTTGAATGGAGATTTTTCAATGATCTGATATTAACAGGAAATTGTGAAATGTTGCTTATGTGCTTCTTTTTGGAGTATATTTTTGTACTGCTGGTTAGGTTGTTTTTTCTTCTTCTTTGTCTTCTCCACTCCCTTCCCCTCTGCTTTAGCTATTTATTTTTTCTTTTGAATATTCACTATGCAGGCCAAAAAAAGTATGTACATGTGAACTGTAAGAATGCTCAAATTATTTTTAAAAATACAAATAGCTAAGTTTCAAAGAAAGTTTGTGATCACAGCTGGAGAAGTTATGATCTATAAAGCTGGAAGATTAGTGTGAGATACTAAAATCACAAATTAAGTTTTATTTTTAACTTGCATGATTCTTAATGGAAAATTGGCCTTTCCCCCCCCCCCTTACTAAATATCTGCATTTATGTAATCTTATTTTCTTCTTGATCCTCAGTATTTTCAAGTTCGTATTGCTTTTACAAATACTTTGCTGTATGCCACTTGTTGGATCATTTTTACTTAAAATTTCTTATTTTCATTAAAATAAAATTAGTTTAAGCAGGATCATCTAACTCTGTAATTAATCCAGTGGAAAAGGAAGGCATTTCCTTAGTTGTTATGTGAAATGTTTGTATCTTACCAGTTTCCATCATGAATTTGTCCTAAACGGGACTGCTTGGCCTTAAATTTCTTTTCCACTGGAAGTATGGTTTTGAGATGGATTTGTGAGACCCTCACTTAGGTCTTGATTCCAAAAGCTTACTGTTTGAAACTGTGATTTTTCCCTGGGAATCTGGAAATTGATGTTGCAGAGAGATTTATTACTTACTTTCCAGAGCTTTGCAAAGTTCATCATAATATCTACAAAAGAGGTGTAAAACAGAAGGAATGTGGTTTCTACTAAATTCTGTGCATCTTCATCATGTATGTGTTTTATTAAATAATGATAACAATAACGATAATATTAATAGCCAAAGAATGAAAAGTTCCACTTAAACCTTTTACAAACAATTAGATTACCTAGGTTTTATTGCTGTTTTGGACTGATTTGATCCCTCAGAATTGGTGTCAACCCAATTCAGGTTAATTACTTTGATGTTTAATAAAAGTCTGTAGTTTTGTGCTACATGTTTTTTCTAACCCAACTCCAAACAAACTTATTACGACCAGAGGTGGCTTTTAAAAATACCTGAAGCAATAAATCTACTACATTTTGTTCTTCTACAGGTGGCTTAGGAACATTTCATGCTTTGCTGAACTGTATTGTCCATGTTGTCATGTATACTTATTATGGAATCTGTTCTTTGGGACCAGCCTATCATAAATATTTGTGGTGGAAAAAATACATGACAACTATACAACTTGTGAGTAATTTTCTGTTTGACATAAACACCTCTCAGCTGATTGTGGCTAACATAGACTTAATGCAATACATTTGTACTTTAATTTTTATTAATGTGAGTAGTTTACAGTTGGTACAAGATTTACTCATGTTTTAATTGAGTAAAAGAAAAATTGTGAACTCCCTTCTGTTATATAATGATGTAACAGCTGATTGCAACTTTCACTATAATGAGAGATGTAGACACGTGAGCTTTTCAGTTATGCAGTATTTGGTAAATATATTTACAAAACTCATTGCCTGTGTAAAAATTATTAGAATATAATTTTACACCAAGAAAACATAAAAAATGTACAGCTACACCTGTGACATGTAGTGAGGAAAGGGAAAAAAAGAAATATTTTTTCAGCATTTCCTGCCCATTCTTTCATAGGAAAATATTTCTGTTTAGAGAATTTTCCTCTCTCTAACTCAGAGTATTAAAAACACTCACAGTAATTACATGAAGTGTTTTATCAGCATTAGATAATTTTCAAAAGGTTGCTGCTCTGGGTGATTTTTCATGCCCAGCTTTTTTAATAGCTGAATTTTCAAAATTCATCCTCTGCTAAGCAATTAGTTTGTCCTAAGCAAGGATGGATGGATGGAGGATGGAAAGGAGCAGGAGGAAGCGGCCATGGCTGTCTGCTTGCACTAGTCCTGGTGTTAGCAGAATAGTTCGTGTAACCACGTGTAATTCTGAATCGTTTAGCTTGAATATTTATAACTTAAAAGCCTTTTTGTCTTGTGGCACTACCAGTGAATTATTAACTTGGAGTTCATGTGGAAATGTGTGGGTTTTTTTCAATCCTCTATTAAATTGTTTTTGGGACCCGCAGACCTCTGTGTCACATGCTAGTATGTGAGGAAGGTGGGAATTAATCTTCACAGATCCTATAATGGTCAACTTGTTGTTTTTCTGGCTAATTTTTCTAAGGGAGCCTCCCATTTATCACAGGTCCAATGCTTTTCTTTCTTCTCTAGATTGGCCAGGGCAGACTCCCATTCTCCTAGCAAGAGTTTTTCAGTGCTGCTTGTAATTCACTTTGTCCCAAGACTTCTATTTCTTTACACTTTAAAAAATGTTTTTCAGTAGAGTAACAATTTAGGAGTGGGGCTCAAAAGGTGCATCTCTGTAAATTTAAAAAGCCTCCCACCAAACATGCTTTCTGTTTTTCTGTATACAAGTTATGCTGAATATTTTTACAATTCTGTAGTAAGTTTGTAATTTATTTAAAATGTATTTATTTTCTTCACATTTTTCTTCCAGGTCCAGTTTATTATGATTACAGTTCATATAGGACAAATCTACATCATGGATGATTGTCCGTACCAGTATCCAATTTTCATGTTTATTATTTGGCTGTATGGCTCTATGTTTCTAGTCTTGTTTCTCCACTTCTGGTACCATGCTTACACAAAGGGACAAAGACTACCAAAGATGGCAAGAAATGGAATGAGCAAAGATCAGTGAAGCAAGCTCTTGTCTCTAAAAACAAAAAGTGTATATGTCAAAGAGGAAACTTGCACTACTTGACAATCAGGATATTTAGATGCACATGCTACACGATGTAAATTTTGTATGTTTTCTTTCAAAACAGAATTTGTATTTTTACCATAAGTTATTTGGTATTCAGAATTTGTAGGGTGGGCGAAGCAGCATGGATCTCTGATTGAAAAAAAAAAAAAAAGAAAAAAAGAAAGAAAAATGTTTTTGCAACAACTTGTTAGAAATGAATGGATAGATGATCTCTATCTAGGACATGAATGAATGAATGAATGAAAGTAAAAATATTAATTGGGAAAGTTAAAATGTGTATGACAAGTACTTAGTACTTTGAACACTGAAGGGAAAAAAATCACTTCACCTTAAATGTTAGAAGTTGTTGAGACTGTCAGCTGCATTTTATTGAAAGAATTAATCTTCAGTAAGTACTGTTGATAGGATCTAAAGCTTATTATTAATGTAGGTAATACATAAACATTGTTACATGTGTTTACAAGCTGTATTACTTTAAAGAAACGGATGTATGTTAATCTGTCAAGGTATGACGTTTCATTTGAAGATCATAGATTTTTGGCTATACTGTCTTTTACTAAGATAATTACTTTCATGTTATACTCACTTGAACATTATTCTACATATTGGAAGCCTACTAATTTGTGAATTATCTGAACTGTCTTGTAGTGTAATGATCAAAACATATTACCAATTTGTTCACCAAAGTAGCCTAATATACTTACTATTCAACAGATCTGTGGATATATTTTGATATCGGTAGCTAGGCTAATTAGGGGGTGAGGAAAGCTTTTATTTCAATAGCCAAAAACTTCAACCTCAAATAAGTTAAAAAAAAAAAAAATAATTATTTAAGCCTGTTACCTAGTATGACTGTACTGTGCTGTGTTTTCTTCCATTTCCATTATCTGTCTCCATTCTTGTTATTGTTTGTTTGTATCAACTCAAGGTTGAAGTTTCTCCATTAGTAGTACCAGTTACCTTGTCCAGAAGTAGGCAAGAAGATATGTGCCATTCTCTGAGCTGCTGAGAGTGGGGCAGGCAGTGGTGACAGGGCACGACTCCAGTTCATGTAGAATTAACCAGTATGTTGTTTTCCATGGTTACACAGATTGTTAGGGTGATATGGGTCTAGAAATCGAAGGACCTAGCTATTTGTATGCAAGTCACATTTGTTCTGTATGAGTATATCAAGGAACTGGTGTGTGCAGCAGACCTGTGAATGAGGACTTAAAGGAGTCTAAATTAATGTTACCTTTAAAAGTACTGTTTTTTGTAATGTTCACTACCAACAGAAAAGTAGTGTGTGATGTTTGTTTTGTGTTTGATCTGTCTGTGGGTTTTTTCAAATACCCAAGAGTCTGGGGCAGGTTTTGATTGCCTCCCTGTTGTACAATTCCAAGAAAGTAAGGTTTGTTACCTAAACACTTGTATGGGGATATTGACACTTATGGTGCCTTGTTAATGATAAAAGAATTTAAACTTTATTTTGGACATGAGTTGCAAATTATTTCTTATGCGATTATATTCAAGTCTTTTTTATAAAACTTTTTTTTCTTTTAAATTGTATTTTATCTTTCCACTGTTTAATCCCTGTAGCTATCAACTGTGATGGCACATTGAAATCAGATCCCAGAAAGGATTTGGCTCACTTGAGATGTGTATTGCAATCGTTCAGCTGCAATGCTCAATGCTGAGTTTTGGCTCCCTGTCAGTGCATGATGAGAGGTACATTGGCACAGAATCCATGACAGCAGGGTGCTGATCAAGAGCCACACAGGTTTTCAATGGGAAATACAATCGCTGACACTTGAGTTTCAAATCCTACCAGCCTCCAGCCTGGATGCGTCCCTTTGCTTCCAAATTAGGGAATCAGCTCCTAAGGATATACTGCTGTTTTCTCAAGCAGCTGGAAAGAATTTGCCTCTGATTTATTTTCAAAGCTTGAATGGTGCCTGTTTGTTACCTAATGATTTATTAATTAAGTGCTGATGAAGCAAGTGGGCCAATTTGGTTGTTTTAGGCCTTCTTGAGCCCGAGGGTTCAAATGTATCTGGGAAATGCAGGTCTTTTGTTGAAAGGCTGTAATAGCTAGTCTGTAGAGTAAGCTGAATGATGCTCCCCTCTGCTTCTGGAGGGAAGTAGGCATTACTCTAGCCTTGCAGATGGGTCCCGTGGGGGAAGTCCTAGTTCTGGTCTCACATTTTGAAATTATCCTTCCTTCCTAAAAACACATGGAGGAATGCATCTTGCAGCTGGGTGTGAGGGGCCAGATACTTGTTTGTTGGTTTGGGCCCTGGGTCTGCAGCTGATTCTTCAAGCTCACTTGGGTTTAAGTAGCAGCTGAGAGTAAGCACGGCCAAGACGAGGCGGCTCTGCACGGGTACAAATGCTGAAGAGAGGGGAGCCGGGGAAAACCTTCCAAGCCCAGCAGTTGTACAGTGGCCAACTACTTCCAGAGTCAGTTGTTTGAGATTAAGGATGAACAATCAGGAGCAGAAACTGGAGATGCTCATCATTCAGTAAGCTGTCAGCAAATGCCATTTCAGATTC
>NW_009954567.1:2930706-2931083 GCF_000747805.2 Chaetura pelagica | reverse complement strand
TTGAGAAAGAGCTTCTGTTTCAGTGAGTAGTATGATGTATCCTAAGCAGTTTCATGTAGTCTCACTGTGCTGATGACGTCCGTACAAAATACTAAGCCCTGCCTTGTTACACACGGCGCTGCCACCTGCAAGAGTCCCAGCGGTTGCATGTCTTCCTACCTAAAAACTGTGCACGTTACATGCTGAAGTGTGTGATAGATGTGACTGGTACCAGAAAGAGGAGTGCACTGCTCAGCAAAGTGTTAGATGTTACAGGGAAGGACTTTTTTTTATTCCTTAGCTTCGGCGGGGGAGAAACACTGGTATTACTGGCTGCTCCTCTCGCAAGACGTTCGGTCTTTTCTGTTTGCTTGTCTGTTTTCCCCTCAAGCGAGGGA
>NW_009954567.1:2852629-2929821 GCF_000747805.2 Chaetura pelagica | reverse complement strand
CATGGGCCCGTCCCGGGCAGCCCGGGCTTGGCCGACGGCGGAGCCCTCGGTCCCCACCAGCCGTCCGTGTGTGTGTGCTCCCGACGCGGGGCCTGTGGGGCTGCTGGCCCGTGTTCCCCACGGGCCTGGGGGGTGGAAGAGCTCAGCAGCGCCGAGCTGTCGTCCATCCCCTACTGAAGGCTGGTTAAAGCTGTATCGGTAGAGCTTATGTAGTACAGGGCTCTAGATCATTCAGCTTCCTAGATCTCCTGTTTGTTCTCAAATCTCGACTGTTTAGATAATAGGTTTAGGTTTCACTGTGCTGATAAACGCAGATGATCGAAAAAGTACGTAACGCTGCGTTCTGAATTTGCTTTGTACAATTAAAATGCTCCTAGTACAAGAGCTCCCCTAACGGTTGGCTTTGTTCTTCTTCTCTAGTGGAACGAGATAATAGAGCTTTTTCGTGCGGGGATGCCTTTACGGAAGCATCGGTGTCGCTTCAAGAGCTACGAGCGTTGCTTCAAAGCCTCGGAGGCCGTGGACTGTTTACATGAGCTGCTTGGCTCTAACCAAAACTTTGGCCCAGAAGTGACTCGCAGTCAAACGGTTAAACTGCTTAAAAAGTTCCTGAAAAATCATGTTATTGAGGACATTAAAGGAAGATGGGGCAAAGAGGAGTTTCAAGATGATGGCCATTTATATAGGTAAAACTATACTGTATCTGAAAAGCTTTTTTTTTTTGGAAGCAGGGAGTTCCCAGAACGCTCCTGTGCCTTGGTCTTACAAATGTTCTTATAGATTGCCTTTGAAAAGGTGTGGATGTGTCTTTCTTTCCTTCTTTTTAAAGACTTTTTTAGTGATAGGTAATTTTCATGATTTAATGTTAACTTAATTTAGTAGGTTTTTTCTTTTGCTTGTTTGTTTTTAAACATTTTTGAGGGACATTTTTACTCAATTACATCCTGTGAATACTAATAGAAGCTTTTGCAGCTTTTACAAAGTAGCAAGCTCTGTTTCCTGTTGGTAGACGTCAGGTTTGTCAGTGTTGGAAGAGTGTTTTATCAAGAAGACATGGATGAAAGTGAGGATGCCACTGAGCATCCAGCTAGGGTTGTCTTCTCTCTCCCCCAATCCCCTGACTGTTTTGGATGTCATTTCCACTCCTGAGAGAAGAGAGAGGCCTTCTGAATTTAAAAGTCATTAATGATGTAACTTCTCTATATATTTATTGAGTTTTAAAGTCTTCCATAGGTCTTTTTTTAAAAGAGTCTTAAAGAAACAAGGCTCATCCTTAGGAGTGCTTGCTTATTTTTCCCTGTGCAGCCTTTCAACTGGTGGCTTGTTAACAGAGGCAAAGAATTTTCTTTGTAATGAAAACTTAGCATCACTGGACTAGGTTCTTTGACTTCTTGTGACCTCAGTTAAGGCTTGGATGTGCAGAAGTTGCACATTCTGAGTTTGGGCCCTCATATAGAAAGCTGCTCAGTGGAAAAAGTAGCATAAAAATTGCCATTGCCTTCAGTATTGATTTGTAATTTATATCATGGTGAGTTATCTTCTGAGGAAATTTGAGTTACCTTCATTCAGCACAATAGGAAAAACAAGTAAAGATGCCATGTTTCTACTTATTATGTCTATTATGATATACTTAAATTTAATGTATTTTAAAAAAATTATTAGTACTAGTTTTTGGAAAACCTAGGTACTACTGAATTTCCACTAGAGGTGGATGAAATAAAATTTTCATTTTGCTCCATGACCTCAGCTAGTTTGCTTGTAGAGTGTGCCTAAGCTTTTGTGCTGTCTAGTCTGACACCTGTGCTATTAAGTGCAGTTGTTCATTACTCTTAGATTTTTTTATTAACTTGGAATACTTTAAAAGTCAGAGGTATGTACGATGTAATTCTTTTACCTTGCTGTAAAAAAACTTGGGTCAAGATAATTCATTATAAAAGAGCTGTGGTTTGTGTTAAACTTGTTTCATTGCAGTTGAGTTGATTTACAGTATGGTTGGTTAAGATTTGTATTTAATTCCAGTAACAAATTATCACTGCTTCAGCTTGTTTTTTATGATATTGCATTACATCTTTCAGTGAAAGTGGTAGCTGTTTTTTAGCCTGCCTTCTGAAAGGAGCTTCAATGAATGCTGCAACTTACCTGCCAAATAAGTTAAATATTCAAACTAGTTTCTATCAACTTACATGGAAAATAAATTAGTAATAAATATATTATACAATATATATATAATAATGTATAAATAATAATAATAAAGAATATTGTCTCCAGACTTAGTTCCACAAAGGGAAATTCCATGTGACAATTAATCAAGGAAATAATAGAATCATAGAATGGTTTGGGTTGGAAGGGACCTTAAAGATCAGCTAGTTCAAATCCCCTTGCATGGGCAGGGATACCTCCCACTAGACCAGATTTCTCAAAGCCTCATCCAACCTAGTCTTGAACGCTTCCATAGATGGGACTTCCACGACTTCCCTAGGCAACATTTTGCAGTATCTCACCATCCTCATAGTGGAGAGTTTCCTTCTGTCTAATATAAATTTTCATTATTCAAGTTTTAATCCATTACCCCTTGTTGTCTCACTACCTTTATAAAAAGCCCCTCCATAGCTTTCCTTTGGGCCCCCTTCTACTGGAAGGTGGCTATGAAGTCTCCTTGATGCCTCCTCTTCTCCAGGCTGAACAATCCCAATTCTAAGCCTATCCCCATAGGAGAGTGCTCCAGCACCTCAATTTACAATGTTACATTTTAGAATTTGGAACTCAAATTTGAAGGGCTCGGTGTATTGAGCAACTTGAATCTGAAGATACTTTGAGAAGTTCACCCAAGAAAGTCTGTTACTAACTATCTCACAACAATATGTCTCTGCAGTCTGTGCTTTGAATATGACAGGAGGCTGTGAAAGGATTCTGAGGATGTATCATATATGCTTGTTCTGTAGATTCTCCTCAGGCCATCTGCTTATGGCAGCAATAGAGGGGCAAGATATTGGGATAGTTTACCTAGTCATTGACTAGCTCTGATTGGAAAAATAGGCAGAGAAGACAAGAATAGCTGCAGAGGATTGAACATATTCATTTTGGCCTGGAGAAGTTAAACATAAAGGAGTGTGCTTTTTGCATATTTAAACAGATTAGAAGAGCAGTTGATGTTGGTACAAAACATGATATAGGTGTTACTGGTTTGGTATATTCCTAGCCCAGTCCTGCTCTGACTGTTCTTAGGACAGCACCATCTGCACGTATTTTTTTCACTAGTGCTTTAAAAGCTAAGTACTTTGTCTCCTCTCTGGACATTAACTCTTTGTCAAAAAATTAAATTAAAATTAAATATGTTTTTTGGTGAGCACTTGTACTATGCTATATCTATATCTATATATATATCTATATCTATCTATCTATCTATATCTATATATATCTATATATATATATCTCTATATATAACCCCAGTGGGTTGTGTGGTTGCGGTTTGTTTGTGTTTGTTTCCCACTGGAAAAATGAAACATTAACATTATTTTGTTATTTTCTCCTCTGTATTTTCAGCCGTGACTTTCCTAAACTGCAATCTGTGAAAGTTGGTTGGTTGCAGTATTTCTGTGCATTTTGTTTTGTATGTGCTTTGCCTAATGATCTGCTGGATAAGAGAGCTCTTCCACTACAGCTGTCTTAAGAACATTCCTCTTTCTCCTCCTCCCATTCAAAACCTAACTAAGTTTCTAATTGAACATTTTTTATTTTACTAAAACTGCATTCCTTTCGTGTGTCATTAAGTGGATCCAGCTTTCTTCCCACCGGGCTGGGCACATAGACTATGTATGCTACTCATGTTTTTGATGTTTGGCGTTAGAGTATAAAAAAAAATATTAGCTTCACAAAATAGGAAAGAGAAAAAGTTCTGTTTTCCATCCCGCCTTCATTCGTGTCTTTAATGTCTTGGTAGCTCCCTCTGGTGGACTTTCCTAAGGTTACTTTGTAAATGATCTTCCCTTTTTTTATAAGGGCTGTAGCTGTCTGTAACTGGACGCTGTGCTGCGCAGTCGTCAATCATTCACTTTGCATGTAAGTGTAGTTGCCTGCTCTCACTGCACAGTGTGAAAAAGAGATGTTGCCAAATATTGATTTGCCTGAGAGTATTGGACAAGTATTAAGTGTGAAGGTGAGAACTAGTGTGGTTTCTAAAAACAGTAAAGGCTATCTGTGTGTCCTAACTTACTGGTTCAGTGTAGTTTACAATAATCAAGTTCTGGTTTTGGAAGTTGTCAGGCTTCACATTTTTAGAATCTAACCAAATCAGTAAAAAGGGGAAAAATGGCTTAATCCTGGCTCAAATCAGGACAAAAGGAAGTGTGAGTACTCTTGCATTGCTAGTAAACTTTTAGGAATTCAGTTGTGGTACTTGTTATACTGTTGACACCAAGTTAGCTGACCCTGTTCTGTATCTGTTGCTCTGGACACGAACAGCTATCTCCATTTCCTCCTTGTCTAAACTTCTAAAACTACTAGTGTTGCTGACTGTAAAACCATGCCAATCTTGACATGTCAGCCCAGGAATGCTCCTCAGTTGCTCATTTTAGGTAACGTTATTTTGCACATCATAACATCAGGGGCTTTTCATTGGCCATTGAAAAACTTATTTCTATTTAGGTCCTGCTGTAATGCTACCTGGAAAAGGGAATGCTTCTCTTTTTTCTACTTGTAAGAACACATTAATTTACTGGTTGGTTGAGAATCAGGTCAGCAAATGACATAAAGATAAAAGTTGTGAAGAACTGGAGGGGAAAATATAACTGTTGGGAATACTGAAAGGCAAAGGGAAAAAAAGCTGCAGATGTTCTAACGTTAAACTCTAACAAATAACAAATAGCTGAAAAATAGTTGAGAACAGGCAACAGCTGAACATCTCCAATATGACCCAGGTCATTTTTAAAAGAGAGTAAGTCTTGTAGGCTTAATGCAAGGTGCTTATTACTTTTCTTGGTTTCTTGGAAGGAAGGAATATCTTCCCATGCTGTGGAGATTCTATTGCAGAGCTTTGTGGGTTATTCCACATGGAATCAGTGTGTGTGGCCAAAAGCAGAACATGTTTAAGCCATGGGGCAAAACTGGTCTAACAAAACTGCAGTACAAAAGTAATTTAATTAAATTTTGGAACTTCCTTGAGATGATGGGGTGAAAATTTAGGGCAAACCTGAGGTTTTCTTGAGTATGAGCATCTTCACAGTAGGATATAAATTCACATTCCCCAACAGCATACAAGCTCATGGTAGATGATTACAGACTTAACTGTCTTCTACCTTGTGATTAAAAAGAGTGAGTGAGGCTGAGGCTATTTCTGGAAGCATCGGGAATCTCAACATCTAAACTCTAGAAGCACCCATAAACAAGATCTGACCTGAGCCAATCAGTTGGTAAGTTGCTGTCAAACAGATTTGACTTCCTGAGATGCTGCCATTCCTTTCCTTGTATGTGCTCATTTAGGCAGTACTTCTAGTTCTGTGCAAGCTGGAGATGTTACTCAGCTGAGTGTGATCTGGAATAGTTTTTCCTTGATGTTTATTTCTGCTAATTTCTTCAAGGTGCCTCTTGAAATGCCTTAAAAAGTGAATGAGTTTTCTGCACAAACAGCTGGAAAAAGACTCCAGAAAAGAACTGGAGGAATATGATCTTTGCACAGAAAGTGTGTAAACTCAGAAGAACATGGTAATGTGGACAAAAGCTTGTGTGGACACTTGCATGCATGCTAATTAAATCCAAGTATTAGTCATGTGACATAATTATGCAGCTTTAGGAGATATATGCTAACAGTGCACTTGACATGGGGAAGATCTGCCCACAGCTTTTTCAGCAGAATTGGTGTCTTCTAGTGAAGACGTGTGTCAATTTTTTATGCACAGGCAGCTGGTGCTAATTGAGATATACTGGGTTATCAGATGGTCGCTCAAGGCTAAGCTGTGTCACAGGAGGTACAAAGGACCTGACCTGTTTAAAGCAGCAGAAGGAGGCCAAGCAAGCCACTTTAGGATGTTTTCCATGTCATTCAACACCAGTTGTCATGCAATTAAGTAGCACTGCAAATGTCCAAGGCATTTGTTCTATTTTTGCTTGTAAAGGCCTATGCAGTTTTTGCATTGGTAAATATGGAGTAGGGTAGTGTTTAGAAGCTTTAAAAATATTCTCTAATTGTAGATTTCCTCCTTCCTCACCACTGAAGCCGTATCCAAAGAAACCTCCATGTGGAAAGGAAGTCATTAAATTTCCAGGCTGGGATGAACCGAAGGCTGGCAGTTCCCAAGAACACATCCCAGCGAAATCAGTCACAATGGTAAGATATCTGGTATTAATTTCCCCAGACATAAGTGTATTTGTAAACCAAAACTGAACTAATGATCTCTTTGTTGTGGCACAGAATAGTTGGTTATAAAATTAAATGCACAATATTTTTATTTTAAACCTATGTGAAGTAAAGGTTTTCATAATGTTTTGTTGAGGATGTTGGCTTTGAGTGTCCTTTCAGCTGCAGGTGATAAATTCCTGAGTGTCCTAAGTTCAGCATAGCTATATTTGCCAGTATGCTTGCATCCCAGTTTGCTCTAATTCAAGTGAAGTATTTTTTATACTACAAGAAAAAATAGCTACTTTACTGTCACTTACACTGTTCCTTGTATTCAGACACCTCATGTAGCAGAAGGTATACAGTATTACACTCTTCCTAGCTGCTATGATGATGTTGTTAGTGATTCAATTTCCTTTTTATAAGGAATACATTGTGGTTAAGTAGAAGTGGTTCTTGTTTAATTGTTGCCCTTTTTGAGAATCATGGTGCCCCATATTTAAAGTGGATTGATCCAGCCTTGTAAAGTTGTGGAAAAAACTGGTTTTTTTATTAGTAACCAAAAACTATATCAGTTTTTTCCACTTGGACATCTCAATAACCGACCCTGATGGAATTTATTATATTCTAAACTCTCCCTCCTGTGTTTATTGTAGACTTGATAATTTTAGCCTTCCTATTAATGCTCATCAGTGAAGGGCACTAGCCTTGGATTTCCTGGTGTGATCAATAGTCTGTTTGGAAAAGTAGCTCCTATCATTTTGCTGGAAATCTAGAGATTCTGAATGAATGGTTATTTCTTATTTGTAATGCGATTACTTATGTGCAGTTTGAGTCCACCTTTCATGTACAACAGATACACGAAGAGGAAAAAGCATGGTTACTAGAGTTTCAATAGTAGGTAGAAGATTAGGAGGGAAGAAGGAAAAGATTATTCTTTTCCTTGTCTTTGGCACAAAGTTTTTTCGATACAGAACAAGGTTCTGCTGTAGTTTCAACATGTTACAGCCTCCAGATGTCTGCTCAAAATTTCCATCCAAGCATTCTAGCTTGATAAAAGCTAGCAAAAGGCTGTCTTTATACATCTGTCTCAGATGCAAAGCTTGCAGTCTGGCATAGCTCAAAATCTCTTTCATTGTCAGGTTTGGTTAACAGAGGGCATTGTAAGTTGAAGAAACTGATGCAAAGGAAAAAGCTTGTTTCTGCTGGTTTTTTTATAGAAAAGTGTAACTTCCAATGAAAGAGTGAAGTAGACAGGTAGCTGAATGTGGTGTCAACTTCTTGTTCCGGCAACAGTCAGAACACTTATGAGCTGTGTGTGGAATAATGGGCATGGGCCTGTGTAGTGCATCACTGATGATGAAGACTAGACACTAATTTCACAAGGTACTATTTGTTTTGAACTAGCTCCAGTCTAATGTTACGGAATTATGGATTATTAGTGCTTGGAGTAATTAAGTACATTCCTGGAGTGAATTTTGTGGTTTGATTGTCATCACAAGGAAAGCTGTTACTGTGCTCTAGCACCACTCTGTGATGTAAAATGAAGAACTGAGAAGGATTAGGTGTTTTGCCTTGAACAAAGTATACTGTCAACACAAACTGTATTTTATGTCCACCCGTTGACACTTTGGTGTTCAAATATCAAGCTTGGATGTGAAGGAGGAATAGAGGATAGAAATCTCTTGCCTTCTTTGTTTTACTTTGTTCTGTTATAAAAGTGGAATCGATAAGAGAGATGTCTTCAGCTGTAGCTATTTGCTTTTACTTTCTTCATGTAAAGAACCTGCTAGTGATCTTAATAATTAATTATGATCAGCATATGCTGAACAAGGATGAATATAAGCCTTTGATCTCTCATCTAATAAGTGTATAGTTGTTTTTTCATAAGCAGAGGTTTCATCTTAGAGTGTTATTTGAAAAAAAAGTGAGTTGAGCTGACTTTAATAATGGAGAGGATCTGAACACAGGACTAGAGGCCACTGACTCCTGAATTTTAATGACTAATCTTAATTTTTCAGCTTTGGAAAAGTTACATAACAGAGAAAAGGTGCTGCATGTCTGTGAAACCTAAACACTTGCATCCTGGAGACTTTACTGGATTTTAGGAATATTTAAAATACTTGTAAGAGGCAGTGTGCTGTACTACAAGTGTATTATATTGATTAATACTTGAAAAGACACCATTTAATGAGTGTTTTTCTGATTTCAGAATGCTGAGATGTGGTACAAGAGACACAGTATAGCTATAGGGGAAGTCCCAGCATGCAAACTTGTGTTCCGCAGAGAGGTAACGCAAACAAATGTACAAGAGATATGGAAATCCATGACTTTGGCCCGGTGAGTATACTCATGAGTCATTTGCTGTTCAAGCAAAACTCTGTAGTAGGTAATAGTCTTCTCTGGTAATGCTTGTACTTTCACCTGTGCTCCTTTCATCAGTGCCATCCAGGCCATCATGGCTAGACTAGCTATACCACTTGTTATTTAGCCTACAGATTCAGCAAATAACATTTGCGAATAAACTGTATTATGCTTAATACCTTTTGACTTTTTTTTTCATGCTGCATTATACAGGTCCTTTTGTTGTGTGGGCTTGGTGGTGTTTAATACTTTTTTCCACAGTCTTTCTCTTTTTCTAGTTGCTCTGAAATAGAAGCACTTCTGTAGAAGCACAATACCATGAAAACTTTCAAAGACAAGTGCACTACCTCATATGAGATAAGAAAAAGAAGAGCTGACTGAGCGTTAAAAGCTTTGAGATTCATATATTCTTTACTATTTCCAAAGGGATTATTCTATGCAAAGTTACAGTTGTTACTTTAGATTATTTATGCAGAAGAAAAAAACAACAACAAACACAAAACATTAGCTATTTTTACAGCGCAGTTGAGGCCTTACTAATGATTACATTTATGTAATCTGGCATATTACTTCCATGTAATAAACTTGATGCTGAGGCTGGCATGTCCGGTGCTGGCACAATCTGCAGTGGAGTATTCTAGCATGGAGCACAGGCAAGTTTTCTAAAGCAGGGAAATCTCCCTGAAGTAGAGATCTGTCTAGATGGAGGAACTCCTCTGCATAGTGACAGAGGTCTGCAAAGAAGTGACTCGGTTCCGAAGTATCAGGGAGTCTGAAAGAGACTCTTTCAGGAATTGCAACCCTACCTTCCGTGGGTAGACATGGTGCATGATACAGAGGATTGTCTACCCACTCTCCACCTGACTGAACACAGTGATTTAAGGGATAGTGGGGACTAGCAATAAGTTCCTGTTTGGCATAGGAAGAGCATCTTATCTGTGACTACTTCACCTTCCTAGGTGACTTTGCATAATAGGTATGAGGCTCTGCAAATGGAATAAAACAATAATGAGGATGATGGTTCATCTAGGTTGGAGGTGTCACCAAAGCTAAATTGACTTACATTCTGCATTAAAACCACTTTCATAAAGGAGAAAAAAAGACCAGGGATTTTCATAGGAGACTCTCCTCTGAGAGGAACGGAAGGACCAATATGCAGACCAGACACACTTCTTTGTGTCTTAGTCACTTGCCTCCCTGGGGCCCAAATGGAAGCTGGGAGTAGAAAACTTCATGCCTTGGAATGGCCCTTGGATTGTTATCCACTACTGATTTTTTTCATGCAGGCAGTGATGAAGTTGCAATAAGAACTCCAAGAGCAATCAAGAGAGACTTCAGGGCCTTGTGACAACAGGTTTAGAGATCAGGAGCACAAGTAGTGTTATCCTGTACCCATCCAGTTGCAGGGAATTATGAGGGAAGAAATAGGAACACTCAGCAGATCAATTCCTGACTCTGAGACTGTTATCATCAGAAATTTGCACTTTTTGATCCCAGGTTGGTCTACATGACATGCGTATACATGGCACTACTTGCAACACCCAGGGTACCCCTGTTGCAATATGGGAAAAGGATCTTTTTACAGGAATTAGCAGGGCTTATTGAAAAAGGTTTAACAAGATTTGAAGGGAGAAAGGGGTACAACCAGGCTTGCTAGAGATCAGCCTGGGGGTGACATGCCAGTATTTGTGGGACAAATATTTGGAGGTACTTCAATCTGCTCTACAATGTACTGAGTACACTGGGGCACTTCTGAAATGTCTTTATATTAATCTGCATGGCATGAGGATTAAGAAAGAAAAGGTAGAAACTTTGGCCCAGTCCCAGAACATCCTTGAATGTCTGCTTGGAGTAAGTAGAACCTGGTGGGACAAGTCTTGTGACTGGGGTGCTATGGCGGATGGCTATAGACTCTTCAGGACAGCTAGGCAGGATGAGCAAGGTGAGGTGGTGATGCTGTACGTAAGGGAGGTGTTGGATTATTTATCTAGTGCTTACAGCTGATGACAACACAGTTGAGAGCCTCTTGATAAGGATGAAGGGGAAAACAAATGAAGCAGATGTTGTGGTATTCTACCATTGACCACCCAAGCCAGGACAATTACACCAATCAATTACTCTACAAGAAGTTAAGGTATGTCTCTAGATCAACTGCCCTTGTCCTTAATAGGTGATGTTAACTTCCCAGGCATCAACTGGGAATATGGTAAAGTGGACATGAAAAGGTTTCAGGAAATTTCTGAAGCATGTTGAAGATGATGTCTTGGTGCAGGTACAAAGGGAGCTGACTAGGAGAGGTGACCCTCCTAGATTTTTTTGTTTGTAAACAGAGAGGAGGTAGTGAGTGAAGTGGTGACTGGTGGCTGTCTTGGTCACAGTGACTATGAAGTAGCTGAATGACAAATAATTTGTGACAGGAATAACTGCCTGGTTCTCTGGGAATTTCATTTTTAAGGTACAAGGTTCCATGCCATCTATTGAGAGGTTGGGGGCAGGCAGTTCCAAACTGATTAAGTCAAACAAGCAGGACTGAAGGCTGCCTTGGCTGGGTAGAATTCTGCTATTCTAGAACTTGGTCAGAAAAGGAAAGTGTATGAACATTGGAAGCAAAACCAGTCATCATGGGAGGACTACAGAGATGCACGCTGTTTGCCACTGTAGGGAGAAAATTCTTGTGCCCAAAGCTTGATGGCCAGGAGTGTGAAGGACATAAAAAATGCTTTGTAAGCAATATGACTACCAAAAGGAGAATCAGAGGTAATATTGGTCCCTTGCTCAATGAAATCCATCACTTCACAAATAAACATGTAGAAAAAACAGAGACATTTAATACCTTCTCTTCCATTTTCAACACCAGTGATGGGCCCTGGGATCTGTAGAGCCCTATGTTGGAAGACTGCTTTGAGGGATGATAAACTCCCAGCTAATCCTGAATTTGTTTGGAACTAGAAGCTCTAGCTGGATGTGGATAAATCTATGGGGTTCGATGGCATTAATCCCGTGGCACTGAAAAAGCTAGATGATGTCATTATGGAACCACCCTCTACCATTATTCAACTACCTTGGGAATCTGCAGAAGTCTTAGTTTAATAGAAACTGACAAATCTGCACCCAATTTTCAAGAAGGGTAACAAGGAAAAAAACCTGATAGCTGCAGGACTATCAGTCTCCCTTCAGTGCTTGGTAAGATTATGGAAATGGTTATTTGAACAATCTTGTCTAGTGGAAGGCGTCCCTGCCCATGGAAGGAACTAGATTATTTTTAAGGTTCTTTACAACACAAACCGTGCTATGATTCTGAGATTTACTGATAAACACTTGAGGCACAATACAGTCATTGGCCATAACCAGCATGGGTTCACAAGGGGAAAGTCCTGCTTAACCAACAAAATATCCTTTTATAACAGGATCACCTATCTGGTTGACCAAGAGAAACCAGTAGATGTCGTGAGTTTGGATTTTAGCAAAGCATTTGGTACTGTCTCTTACAATATCTTTCCAGACCGAATATCCAGGACACAGCTAAACCAGTGCATAATACATTGTGTGAGCAATTGGCTGACAGGTCCAGCTCAAAGTTTTAAGTAAATAGAGTTACATCAGGCTCGAGTCACAAGTTAGGGCTCCTCAGGGCTTGATTTTAGAGCCTGTGATCTTTAATACTTTTATAAATTATTTCGATACAGGAATCAAATGTACACTATGTAAGTTTGCTGATAATAGGTTAGGAGGAGCTGTGGACTCCCTTGAGGGTAGAGAGGTTTTACAAAAAGATCTGTATATACTAGCAACCTGGGCAATCACCATCTGCATGAAATTCAAGAAGAGCAGGTGCTGGATTCTGCATCTGAAGTGGCATAACCCTGGTTACATATACAAGTTGGGGTTGAGATGCTGGAGAGCAGCCCCACAGGAAGAGATCTGGAGGTATGGGTTGATGGCAAGCTGAATATGAGTCAATATTGTGCCCTTGCAGCCAGAAGAGTCAACTGAGTCCTGAGATGCATCAAGCACAGCCTAGCCAGCTGGTTGAGGGAGGTGATTGCTCCACCTGAACTGCACTGTTGCAGTCCTACATTGAGTACTGTATGCAGTTTTGGGTTCCTTAGTGTAAGAAGGACATCAAACTGTTAGAAAGTGTCCAGATGAGGGTGACCAAGATGATGAAAAGTCCTGAGAACAAGACTTAGGAGAGGAGCAGCTAAGGTCACTTGGTTTATTCAGCTTGGAGAAGAGAAGGCTGATGGGTGACCTCATGGCTGTCTACAACTTCAAGGGGGACAGAGAAGGGAGAGGTGCCAATCTCTTCTCTCTGGTGACCTGCAATAGGACATGTAGAAAAGGAATGAAGCTGCTTCAGGAGCAGTTCAGACTGGCCTGGAAAATGTACTTTGATGGCTGCTAACTGGAACAGTCTCCCCAAGGAAGTGGTCATGGCACCAAACCTGTCAGAGTTTAAGGAGCATTTGGACAATGCTTGTGGTCATATGGTCTAGTTTTAGGTAGTCCTGTGAGATGCAGGGTATTGGACTTGATGGTACTTGTGGGTCCCTTCCAACTATGACTCTTTGAAATGGAGAGGGCTCTTTCAGAATGATACCTATCCTAATACAAAATGTTTGTCTTTTCTAGATTAGATGATGTGCGAACTATGTTTTCATGTATTTTTACAGATTACAAAAGGTCTTGGGTTTGAATTCCCTGAATGAAGTACTAGACACAAAGCTTGTGAATTCAAAGCATATAGTCCAAAATGCATACAATGTCAATAAGCAAGGCATTGTCGTCTTAGAAGACAAATCAAGTGAGTATTTTAGAAGTTTTCACTTAACTTTTGTATTGTAGCTTACTAGTGTAAGAAAATGTTGATTCTAGTCTATACTAACTTGTAACATCTTTATACATGTATGACCACATCTCTATGAGATTTTTTAATGAAGTATGTCATTGTTACCTTCTTACATTCCAATAGTAAGAATTAGTGTTTGTTCCATACTTACTCTCTCAAGCACATTTCTGCTTTAGCAGGGCTTGAAATATGAAGGTGAAAGAGCAGCAACTTTTCATTTATAAAGATAGGGATATTATTCAGCTCAAGCTGGCTTTGTCAGCCCAGCCCTTAACTGCCTGAGCTGGAGTGTTTACATGAGGGGATTAAAATTGAGAGACAATAAAAATGTACACTGAGACGACTGTAAAATTTCTCATTTTTGAGTTTTCTGTCAATGTGTTTTGAAATTAGTATCAAGTTGAAAACTGCTTTGCACATCAGGAAAAAGGCAGAGCATCTTTGCTGCTATGATGTATCGTTTGCAATAGTATTGCCGCCATGTTTTCTACAAAATTTATAGAGTAGTGAAAAATGAGATTGGAGCCTAACAAATTTGGTTTGTGAATTAAACCCCCTCCAAAGCTTATATAGGTTCATTTTAAAGACAACTGGAGCACCTCAAGATGTTAACTTCCTCCTTGTAGAAAGGACAAGACTGAGTGCATGAATGCTTTTCATCTACAGTGCATTGTAAACACTTCACTGTGGAGTGCTAATGAAAGTGTAGCTTGACCCAGTTTGGCAGATTTTTGCAGGGTAGGGTAAGGATTTGCAATGAGATCCATTTTGCTGAGTGAGTTGCAAGAGCAGTAGCTGTAATTGGTTGATATTGAGTACTGGAGGTACTAAGGTGTAGATGTAATTCAAGCTAGATCCTGCATACAGTTTTAACCTGCCTTTGCAATCAGTCAACCTACTAGACAGAGGGAACATCTTCAAGAATTTTCAGCTTCACTTCTATCTTATGGTTTAACATTTTTCTCAGGTTTTTTGCTCTGGTTAATTTGTCTGTTTTTCCTATATGCAGAGGACCTACCTCACTGGATATTATCAGCAATGAAATGTCTAGCAAATTGTAAGTAAACTCAGGAGAGGGTGAAAAAAAAACACCCAAAAAACAATAAATAAAAAATCAATTGAACTGACTGTGCCTTTAGTGTTTCACCAAACCTCCTTTATATTCTCATTCAGTATTATTTTTGATAACTGCTTTAAACAAGGCTGGAATTAGCCAGCATATGTTCTTCTGACAGTGCAGCTTATTTTGATGAAATTCATACAAATTTAAGTATAAATGTCTTTCTCTGTGTTTTCACTAGACCTATAGGAAGTACATTAATTCAATAGATCAATACAAGTTCAGTTCTATTTTAAAGAATTAGCCTAAGTTTTGTTTTGTTTTTCTACTTGAAGTTGCATTTTTATTGACTGAGGTAGAAAACAGTGATCTGGTTAGAGGCTACAAATGAATTTTCTGCTTTTTATTTTTATTTGTAGGGCCCAGCTGCTCAGATTTGAAGCAGCCTACATACTCAGGATTTGAAAGAGATGTCTTTAAAACTATAGTGGATTACTTTGGCCAGATGAAAGAACCTCTTCTTACATTTAATTTTTTTGATGTTTTTGTGTGTGTGTTAGGTAAGTAGATTGGGATAATGTAAAACTATTATTTTTAATTACCTTCCTGGAATTAATTTACCATACTAAATAGTATCACAGCTCATTTCTTTAGTACCTTTCCCATCCATTTTACATAGAGAACAGATTAATATTTATTTTTTTCATGTCACAAAGCTGTTTTACTGTTCTGTCTTCTAATATTGTGATCATGTTAGTCCAAAAGTTTTCTATTGCTTGTCTTTATCATTTCTAAAGGCTTCTGTTCATTGCTTGACACTGCCACTCCTAAAAGCTGGATTTTAACTGATTATTATTTTTTTTTACAAATGCTAATGCCTATACCTCTTAAAACTGACATAGGCTTTTAGAAATTGCTTGACTGAAATCTAGACTAAAAATAGAGATATAAGGACTATTTTTAACCCTGGCAATACGACATCCAAAAGAAATTGGAGTCCTTATAGAATAGACATGAACTAATCTAGGGCTGTAAAGAAACAGTAGTTTAATTATTAACTGTAACTTTTACACAATTCACAATATATCAAATTCACCTGTCTTGTAGCTATGGATGGCCCACTGAAAGACAGTAAATGTGAATGTATTTTATTACATTCTACAGCTACATTTCAGAAAAGCATGACTGAGTTGAAAAGTAACCATGCTTCACAACATCTCTTTTTTTTTTTTTTTCAGGGCTTATTTAAATGGGATCAACATTTCTTTTAATAAACTATCCAGATGAAAAAGTAATTCAGAATAGCACTTTCATTTGTGGAATTCAGTATTTTTATACTTTATTAGTTGACAATCATGCTTCAAACTGAATATTCTTTTTTTACTACTTTTTCTTAGACAACAGATGTTCTTGATAATGTCTAAAATTTCTTCCTCTCCTTTCATTGTTTGTTTGCTTTTCCATTGTATTTCACATCTTTTGTTTTAAGAGTTTTATCATGCAGTATTTATCATATGTAAAAATAAGAAGGAAGAATTCATGCCAGTGTTTATGTAGAAATGAAATTGTGCACTGATTAAGAAGAAACCATTATGTTTTCTCCTCCACACAAAAAATGAGGTGCTAATACGGAATCCTTCCTAACTAAGAAAAATAAATTTACAGAGAAAATCACAGGAATTCAGCCATTCAAGAACTACTTAGTTTGTTTTCCATCTTCACAGTTACTTTTTACACAATTTACACAATTTTCACACAATTTACTTTGACGTACTGTTCATGCAGGCCTGCAAATGTCACATTGCTCTAGAAGTCTTGCCTAAACAACCTCCTCCAGACACCTAACACTGGCATTTGAATGGCTAAGAAGCTGTATTTTTCCTTAAAGGGACGATATGAAATAACTGAATTAGGCAGGCTCTCGGACTGAGGAGATGGGGTTGGGCCATGTGATTTCCAGGTGTCTTCCATGTTGTTTACAATTCAAGATTATGCTCCCTATCTAGCCAGTGAAGGGAGAATACATTTCATCATATCTGTGATGAAGTCTAACCTTCCTTTTTGTACTCAAAACTGCTTAGAACCAGTAGTAAGACAAATATAAGGCAGAGATGCCCAAATTGTAGTTTCTGTTGCAAGTTGTTCCCTGATCACCCTGACTCCTCTGAGATTTGATCTGTGATTCTCGGGGATAGGGGAGAAGAGGAGGAAGCAATTTTCTTGGGTTCAGCTGCAAGAGAAAGGAGAAAGTTTTGAATTCTGTTCAATGTGTAATTAAGTCTTAACAATGAGTCTAGTATACAGTGTAATTAAGTCTTAACAATGAGTCTAGTATACAGACTATTTAGGAAGCTGTAGGTAAAAGCAGAGGATGTACATACAGTACCATTATTAAGTGTCAATGCTAGCACTGAATACTGCCTGTGAAGTAATAATTGCTTAGCCAGTTGTACATTTACAAAATATGAAAAAGCAGATTAATGACTGCAGTTGCATTTCTGTGGGTTTTTTAATGGAATACGGCTTGCTAAAGTGGCAATAAATCTAAGTCTGGAAACATTTATAAACAAAGATTTTAGTCTTTGACTTTTCATGTTGTTGCCTTCTGGGAATTAGAACCTTTCCACAGTGATTATACGACTTCTTTCTTCCTTCCATGGATAGGCTTTCTGGTGAGTGGAGGACCTCAGGAAATAGCAAAGAAAGTGTTATCAGATTATATTTTCAGTCATTTGAGGCAGCAGTGGTGTGATTTGTACAAGTTTAAAAGCTAAAGTGCTTTACCACTCTTCTCTTGTAATTTTACTGTTTTCCTTGATGAAGAGAAATTGCTGTTACACTTCAGTCATGCAAATACTTTGCTCCTGACTTATGTTTTGTTCTGATGATAATGCTGTTAACACAGATATGTAGCAGATGCTTCTTCCACTGTGCCTTAGAAGCCCAAAAGGTGATATTTTTGTCATGAGACCTCTTTACTTAAATTACTATCAGATTCTACTCTACCTACCTAGTCTTCAAATTCTTCCACCATGTTCACATTCAGTGATTTATCAAGAGTTTGTAGGTAGAATTAATTATAGATTAAACTTCTATAACTGTGAGGGACACATCAGTATTGTCATAGCTGTCATTGATGCATAAACACGTGTTTTGTTTAGATTCTGATTGTTGACCCAGGCTTAATTCTTTTTTATGTGGTTGCTGTATCTGTGCATACATCTGAGTTGTGTTTAGGAAGGAATTTGGGGAGACAGTTCTAGAAATGCTGTGTTAAATGTTATGGACATATGCAATTCAGAAAATTTGCCCAATCACTCGATCTTCTATAATTCAGGACTGCTGCAAAAACACAGCAAGGCTGTAGAAGCTCTTCAGATATCTTGTCTCCTGCTGCCACCAGAAAATCGGAAAAGACTACAGCTGTTGGTTAGGATGATGGCAAGAATTAGCTTAAACAAGGATTTGCCACCTCTTTCTGAATCAGTGAGGACCAGAGCTTTGGTATGTATAGTGCAAGACAAAAGGTCTAGACAAAGCTTTTGAAGTAGCACAGATAAATAATTCTACAGAAGTGTGTACAGAAAAGTTTTCTTGTTTGAAGAACAGTTTGTCTATTCTAGCTATGTGGAAAGCTACTTTGGATTTGAAAAAATTGGGATTTCTTGGTAAATTGTGAGCCTATGAAGAATTTGCTCATAAATTGACATTTCCTTACCTTTCAAAGTTAAAATACCCCAGATTTCACCAAAGAGGAGAAAAAAAATCCAGTAGATGAGCTCAGGTGTTCTTTATCACTGCAAACAGTGTGAGAGAAAGAGACTGCCTGTTTCAGTCATAATTAGAAATATGTAGCTGAATGATTGATTAACCTGTTTTCAGCCATTTAAAAACACATCCTACCAGTTTATTTCGGTACTACTTCTTTTTGTCACGTAACTACCGAAATATCTGAAAGTAATTTTAAACAGATGTAGAAAAAACACTAATTTTTCTGAATGCCTTTTCTATAGGGCTACTTGTATAGTTATCATTGATGTTTGCAGCAGCATGTTATTACAAAGTTACTAGGCACAAATAACTCTTAGCAATTCAGACTGGCTAAGAACACATTTCTTTTAGTTAATTTTCAAGTCTTTTGCAAGCAGGGCAGCAGAAAACTCAGCTGTAGAGCCACTCTATAAAAAATTGAATTTGTTTCACAGCAATTAAGTTTTTAGTTAACTATGAATAGTATTTGATTGAAATAATTGACTGCTATGGTTATAATTTAATTAACCATAAATGATCTTTAATTAGGTATTATGATGTAAATGTTGCTTTTCAAAGATAATCCCTTACAGTCCATTTTTCTAAGTTTTAATTCAGCAGGGTAGTCCACAGTATTTAACAGAAACTCTTGTCTTCTGTGCTTTTAACATTAAAAGTGACTGATGCACAGACAGAAAATTCTTGAAACTGACTGCTTGAGTATGGGACTACAGGAAGTGAGCTGGATCTGAAATTTGATTTTACTATTTCAAAATAATGGTATTAAGTTTTCCTCTATACTTGTATTATTTCTCTGAATTATTTGTGCCCTGTTTAGTGGAAAAAGATATATGAAGTGGCTATTTGACAAAAGCTTGCAAATAAAATGGAATTCAACTACTCTAGGTCGAAAGTTAGTGTTAAATTACATATAAGGCAAGAGCCATATTTGGTTTACTCAGATAATGTTACTATATACAATAGGTTTTTTAAAAATATTGATGTGTTGGAAGTACAGTAAGTATTGTGCTCTTTAAATTTCTTCTAAAACATCACTTTAAAAATGCAATCTGGTTCCCCGCATGGCCCTCCCCCCCTGCCCCAACAGAAAAATATACAATAATGATGTTTGGTTTTTTTTCTTAGATGGTTCAGGCCTTTTCCCGTTGCATTCTCTGCTCAAAGGATGAAATAGACTTGGATGAACTGCTTGCTGCTAAACTAGTATTTTTTCTCATGGACAATTATCAAGAGATCTTAAGTGTTCCTTCTGCCCTAAAATCTTCTGTAGAGGAACATGTTGTACAACTCCAGAGAGTCCGAGTAGGTATTCAGTGGAAAAAGCCTCCTACGCCTCTGTGTTTCTAGATCAAATTTGTCTTTTCTGATCCAAAGAACAAGAGTTCTTAAAGTCTTTTCTGTCTCTGTTAGCTTAAGAAGAGATAATTGATTTAGACTGCTGATATTCCACCATAACTATGTATTTAAATGAAACTTAACAGTTAAAGAAAAGAACTTTTACATATATTTTTCTGTTGGTAAGCTCTATCTTCTCTATGGAATGGACAAATGTGGTAGTGAGGAAAACTGTGAATGGTTAAAAAGTGTTTCCATTCATGTTCTGATTCTCTTTTAGGGTAATCTTTACTTGCTCAGCTTTTTAGTAGCTCATTTTTCTGTCTCCTGATAACATATTCTGCTTTGTTCAAAGCTGCTTATTTAGTTCTTCTTTAATTTCTACTAAAAAATAGCTTTTTAACATCCAAGAGTTAAACAGGCTTCCTTTATGTCATGTTTTTTGACTTGAGCTCATTCAATTAGTGCAGGAAGATGGGAGGTAGAATTTTGGTCTTTAGTCCGTGTCTTCTCTATTTAATGACTTTAGGTGGTCGATTTTGTTAATCCAGTTTTTCCCAGTTTTTTGCTGTTGTTTTTTCATTCTTCAGATAAAATATGCTGAAGTTGATACTGATTCAACTTTTTCACCTCCATCACTTTGTCACCAAATCAGCACAGAAGAATTTGAATACCAAAGGGCAACTGACTCTCAAGAACCACTGGCAGCTTTATTAGAAGAAATTGCCATGAATAAAGAAATATCTGTAAAAGATAAGAAGAAACAGCTCAAGCAAGTAAATAAATATTCCTCCACAGTTTTTTACCTAAACAGCTTAATCAGGTCTTATATATGTAGTCCTCTAGAGAAATATTGATATTTAAAATAGTTGGTACTCCTGGGGATTTCTAAGTTTTTAGTTATTTAGAATACGAGTACTGCGATGAATCAAGTATATTTGAAAATATAATTTCCTATATACAGTTACCGGAAGTCCACTGGAGAAATAAAAATATTCCTGTTTCAGAGGTAGAGGTTGAACTTTAATGTTTTGGGTTTTTTGTATTACAAGTTGGAAGTGAATTCTTCATTTAAACTGATGTATTTTTCTAGTTTCAGAAGACATACCCTGAAGTGTACAGAGTACGATTTCCTACCCCTGAAACTGAAGCGGTATTATTTCCAGAAAAAAATAAGCAGAAACCACCGATATTATGGGCCTTAAAAAAGCCTTTTCAACCATTTCACAGAACCAGAAGCTTTCGGATGTAAATGTAAATATTGGTTTGAAATATATCAGCAAACTGAGACAGAGTGTATTATCAATGGATCTTATGCAAAAGGAGCTTGAGCAGTGTGTAGTTACTGAAAAAACTACTGGGGATACTACCAAGATGGTAGAAAAGGTCAAAAAAGAGAAAAGTATTGAGATGGTAGCAATGTGAGCCATTACTAGTATTTTTGTAATTTTTTTAAAATGTCTGTTTGTAAAAAATAAAAATCAAAAAAATCCACAAACTGAAGGCAATTAAACTACATGTACACATGTGAAGTACATGTACTGTATGATTTGATTGTCATTTCAAGGTCTAAATGTGTGTGTGTGTAATGTGTTGTGAGTAACTAGTCAACAGTATATTTTCCTCTGAAAATGAGTCACTGTTGAACAAACTAGGTTGTATTTGTTCACATATAGCTCAAGGAGTTAATTTGCTGTACATGTTTGAGTAAGTATGAAGCACTGGATTTTGTTTTGCTGTTGTACACCTTAGTGTTCTTGATACGTAAGATGTGTTTTGGAAAACTGCAGAAATAATTCTTAGTTTTCTGATTCATATGGTGTATTACAGGAAGAGTCAAGTCCTGTTAAAATTCTGTTGATTTCTATAATGTACACCCATTCTCTTAAGCAACCCAGTCTTTTAAATCTTTTCCTAAATACTTTTAATAAATATTTCTATACAAAATTGGATGCTTGACACTAGAACGTATTCCATCAAAAAATCTGAAGCCTTGAATTTCCTCTGGAAATGTGAGTCTAATATTGAAGTAACATTGAAGCCTTTAATGATTATGAAATCTATAATACCTATAAAATGAACATGCATACAACATACTTAATTCTGGCAGCACTTTTGAGCTATTAAAGCATTACTATTTCCCAATATTTGCTTAGAGTGGTGATTTCATGTTCTCCACTAGAGATTTAAAGAACAGTTTTTTTATACCTTGTGAACGTCAGATTAGCCTACATAAGGGAGAAGACAGCTGAGTTCTGAACTGCTTTATATCTAACATTTTGGTAAGCAATATTGTGACTATCCTGTAACCTAACATTGACAGTATTTTCACTTTTCTAACTTCACCTGCCAACAAGCTTTAAGGTGTACATTAAAAGGTTGTTCTTTGATATATTGGAATGTTTCTTGGGCAATGTGATGCTAAACGCTACAAGTTTCCACAATCTATTTTCATGCGTTGATTGTACTTGGACCTCATACAAATAAATGTCTTTTACTCAGGTGAAACTGTTACAAAAGGGTAGACTTTTCAAATGGTAAGGAAATATTGAAATCAATACTAAATCTGGCTTGCTATCTGGATCATGGAACCAGCTCTGACAAGCCTGCTCTGCTGGTGGCTGGTGGGATCCACCTGTCAGAAAATGGGAAGAACATCTTCAGCCATTGTCTAGCCCAGCTGGTGAAGAGGGCTTTAAACTCATGAGGTTCCATTCATCCCATGCCAATCTCTTGCACTGTGATGCCCATGAGTAATAGATGCCCAAAGTCTCCTTAGGGCAGCAAGAAGGGGTCTCAGAAAACTCACTGCCCTTGACGTCAGGAGATTTCAGCCTCTTCATGGGATAACATCCTGGAGAGTAGTTAGCCTGTGACAATTTGCTGGTATTTAAGGATCACCTTCTCCAGGCCCAAGAGCAAAGCATCCTAGCCAAGAGGAAGTCAAGTAGAAGCTCCAAGAGGCCAGCATGGATGAGTAAGCAGCTCCTAGAAAAACTCAAACATCAGAAGGAAGCATACAGGGGTGGAAGCTAGGGCAGGTGTCCTGGAAGGATTACAGAAAAGTATCCTCATCAGTTTTTCTGACAATACCAAGCTGTGTGGAGTAGATGACAAGTTGACACACTAGAGAGAAGAAATGCCATCCAGAGGAACCTTGACAGGCTGGAGAGGTGGGCCAGTGCCAACCTCATGAAGTTCACAACAAGGCCAAGTGCAAGATCCTGCACCTGGGTTGGCACAACCCCAGGCACAAATGCAGGCTGGGGAAGAATGGCTGGAGAGCAGCCCTGTGGAGAAGGACTTGGGGGTGATAGTAGATGAGAAGCTCAACATGAGCCACCAGTGTGTGCTGGAGTCCAGAGAGCCAAACACACCCTGGTCTGCATCAAAAGAAGTGTGGCCAGCAGGGCCAGGGAGGTGATTCTGCCACTCTACTCTTCTCTGGTGAGACCCCACCTGGAATACTGTGTACAGGTCTGGGATTCTCAGCACAGGAAAGATATAGACCTGTTGGAGAGGGTCCAGAGAAGGGCCACCGAGATGATCAAAGGCCTGGAGCACCTTGGTTCCAAAGACAGAAAAAACCAAACAGGCTGCGGGAGTTGGGGCTATTCAGCCTGAAGAAGAGAAGGCTCTGGGGAGACATCATCATGGCCTTCCAGTACCAGAAGGGGCCTACAGGAAAACAGAGGAGGGACTTTTCACCAGAGAGGGCAGTGACAGGACAAGGAGTAATGGCTTTAAACTGAAAGAGAGGACATTTAACTTGAATATTAGAAAGAAATTCTTCACCATGAGGGAGATTGTGGAAGCCCCATCTCTGGAGGTGTTCTAGGCCAAGCTGGGTGAGGCTTTGTGCAGCCTGGTCTAGTGTGAAGTGTCCCTGCTCACAGCAGGGAGGTTGGAATCTGGTAATCTATAGTGTCCTTTCCAACCTTGGCCATTCTATGATTCTAAAAGCAGTCTGAGGCTGCTTACCTTTTGTACTAGATCTTCAAGAGTGACATAAGCTTTTACATGTGTCATAATACTCTGTATACTCATCTGCAGTCAAACTTTGACTATGACCAGAGTACTTATATATAATAATTTGTTTAAAGCAGTGATCCATGAAGTGTAATAATGCATAAGGCTAGCTAAAAGCAAGTCTTGCATAAAAGTGGAAACACACCATAAGTGATCTCTTATATTGGCTCCTAATTTGCAGAGGGGAATTGGAAGCCAATTTGTTCTCCATTGGAAAGGATCTCACTCCCAATAACCTATCTGCTATGAGGTTGTATTTTTTCTCCATTGCTACTTTTTAAAAAAATGTACCCCTCCTGAGCCTATTTTAAACTGTAATTAGAGTTTACTAATTAGTTTCTATGAGGATAATTTGAAGATGTCATAAGTTTCTATGAATCAATTGTGTTTGTTTCAAATAATTGTTTCCTTGTTAAATACAAATGAAGCAAGTCTCCTCACAGTTCCCAAGACTGCAAAAAATACCACTGTAAATTGTCCTCTAAAGCCTTGAAGGGACTATAGGGAGGCAACTGTATCTGAGATAATAATATCAATTTTAACTGTTGCCCTATCTTGGGAGTCACTTGAGAAAGCTTATTTTAGTATTAGAAAATATGTGACTATGGCTGCAGCTTACAGCTCTTCCTTGTCTCATAACCAAACCAACTGCAAACATACACAACAAATACAGTATGAACCCAAAAATAACTTTGCCTATTCCTTTCTGGGTGGAGGTTAGAAAATAAAGATTTGAAAGCTAATTCAGAGTAGGTTGTGGACTTGAAGTGTGTTAGAAGAAAAACAGTTTCTATATTCCTGATCTACAGTCAATAGAAACTTCAGGTTTGATATTAACTTTCTCAGGAATTTAACTTTTACTTCTCTGTTAAAGCCCTACAGTGTCTTGATATTGCTCAGACTGAACAACCTGGGCTTTCTGGGTTTATTTCCCTTGAACTGTGAGGACCACAAGACAAATATTCTTTTGCTTAACCTGGTGGCTGTTTTCGGAGGAGTCTCACTAAACGGAGTACTAGCTGACTTTTTAAAGCACATCAGGTGGAATACTTAATAAAGGTAGAAGTTGTTTCAGCTGATTGCTTCAGTCTGCTTAGACCAATGTTTGTCATCTAAGAGGAGAACTGGAAATATCCACTTGTAACCTCGTATGTAAGTAGGAGCTATTGCTGAATTTGAACAATGCTGTAGAAGTTTCAGTGCTAAGGAGTCAGTGCAATGCCATTAGTTGACTTGGAACTACTAGGCTTTTTGGATAAGAACTTAGAGTAGAAACTTCTGCTTACTGGTTTGGGTGGTTTGTTGTTTGGATTTTTTATTTGTTGGGGTTTTTTTGTGTTTTTTTGTTTGTTTGTTTTTCTATGCTAAATTCTTTGCACCCAGCAGATTAATCTCTTTTCTCTCATCCACCATGCCACCTTGAGTATAACGTATCTCCTGACCTATTGGTTTCTAGTGATACATCTGAGATGGCTTTGGTCCAGAATTTCCTGGAAGAGGCATGATCAGTATTTATCATCCTTTCCTGAGAAGGGAAGGGTGGGTCTTTGCTTAACGTTGCTCTTTCGTTGCTCTTTAACGTTGCCTTCCTTCCTTCCTTCCTTTCTTTCTTTCTTTCTTTCTTTCTTTCTTTCTTTCTTTCTTTTTCTTTCTTTCTTTCTTTCTTTCTTTTTCTTTCTTTCTTTCTTTCTTTCTTTTTCTTTCTTTCTTTCTTTCTTTCTTTTTCTTTCTTTCTTTCTTTCTTTCTTTTTCTTTCTTTCTTTCTTTCTTTCTTTTTCTTTCTTTCTTTCTTTCTTTCTTTTTCTTTCTTTCTTTCTTTCTTTCTTTTTCTTTCTTTCTTTCTTTCTTTCTTTTTCTTTCTTTCTTTCTTTCTTTCTTTTTCTTTCTTTCTTTCTTTCTTTCTTTTTCTTTCTTTCTTTCTTTCTTTCTTTTTCTTTCTTTCTTTCTTTCTTTCTTTCTTTCTTTCTTTCTTTCTTTCTTTCTTTTTTTCTTTCTTTCTTTCTTTCTTTCTTTCTTTCTTTCTTTCTTTCTTTCTTTCTGCCTTTCTTTCTTTCTTCCTTCCTTCCTTCCTTCCTTCCTTCCTTCCTTCCTTCCTTCCTTCCTTCCTTCCTTCCTTCCTTCCTTCCTTCCTTCCTTCCTTCTTCTACCCATCCAGAAGTAACTGCCTAGCAGTTACTGCAGAAAAAGGTTTAGAACAGAAAGACAGACTGGTGAAAGCTGGGGGACTCAGGCATTCAGGCTGAGAAGGGGGCATGAAGAGGCAATTTTGGGTAAGATATTTCCACTAAATATATTTTTCTTATGATTCTATATTTGATAACTGCATTTATAAACTTACACACCAATTGCTAGGACTATATTAATGACTATTGTGTGTCAGAACATGGCTTTCTCTAGCTCACAAATTAATGATTAGTTCTCTGGAAAACCTTTCTGTTCACATGTCTGTTTCTGCTTTAGTCCTCTGATGTTCTTTAAGTAATAGCTTCTATTGTTACTTGCTAATATATAAAGATTTTTACATTGCTCATATTTTGTTTGAAGTATGTTTGACTCATCTGATTTACAAGGATTGAGATATCAGCTGTTTACACTTATGACTATGGAGAATGACTGATGACTGGTGTTATTTTCTGGAACTGTTTTCTAATGTTACTTAACTTCAATTAGAGGAAGTTTGGGCAAAATCCAGGCAAACTGATCTTATCATTCTGCTAAGTGGAAACAGGAGTTAAAGTGAAGAAGGTAGTATGTTTACAAGCCCCATTTTTAAAGTTATTACTGCAATATGCCAGAGCTTTTCCCTTTTTTTCTAAAAATATGTTCTATACTGTAGGAGAGTCTCTTTCTTTCACAGAGACTATTCTAACTCAAATGAGTTCCTTTATCTCTTGATCACGATTTTTTAAGTCTCCTGCCTCAGAGCTTATGATTCTACCTATTTTTCATTTAGGTAAGCTCATACTTCTTAGATTTTAAATCAATTAACTAATTTCTCATAGATACCATTCTGCAGGTATATAAGTGCACTTGAATTAATTGTATTAATTTGGAACAGCTGGTGTAATTTATACTAGCTGCAATGCATTGACATTACTTTTTCATCAGTTCATTAGGTTTGAAGCAAATGTATGAGGTGGTAAGCTTTTCAGGAAAACAAAGCCTGTAAAATGGAATTAGAATTTGTACAAGCTGTTAGTTCTATTTTAAAGTACCTTCTGTATGGTATTTGTATATCAACATCTATTCCTGTGTTAGATGTCAGTTCTGTTTGTTTGTTTGTTTGTTTATATTTCCCAAAAATCTGGATTATAGAATAGTTACGTACCCAGGACATTGTTTATCTCCTCTTTCTATATGAATCATGTTTGAGAAGTGTTACATTTTATTGTCTGTAAAAAGAGTTGACAACTTTACTAAGTATAAACATATTAAAATAGGTGAAGTCCCTCCTCATGAGTTTCTATTTTTTATGTCCAACTCCCATTTATTTTTACCAAGGTAATTAAATAAGACAGAGGAAATGCTTAACCCAGTGTGCCAAATGCACTGTTATTCAAGAGTATAATTGAGAATAATCTAAATAGCCAAGAGTAAACAGGTCTGATGTAGAACCCAGGCAAAATTGGTACAGAATTTTAGTAGGAAAACCTAAAGCGTAGTAATAGAGATAAAGCTAAGTCATTGCATTGTTTTAATTCTTTATAGACACCACACTGTCTTGTATGGAAAGCTTACTTTTGTTAGTGATGGGGATTACAAGTTTATTTTATAAAGCTTATCAACTTTTGACTGTTGAACATTTTTAAATGAAGATGGGCTATTTATATAGGAGATATCAGAAAAATTACTATAGGCTTAGCACTTTTGTTTTTTATGGATTCCTTGGAAGTTCTGATGGAGCCATGGATATCACTGAAAATTGTTATACAATAGGCTCTTTATGGCATTTAATTTAGTAACATGTGATAAAATCATTCCCAGATACTGTCAGTAAGTGATTAAGAACTGCTTAAATGTAGACACAAAGGAATAATGATGAAGATAGTCTTTATGGGTTTTTCTAGGAAATCAGTACTAGATTTTCCTATCAGCCAGTGTTTTGCTTTAGGATGTGAAAATAAAAATAACAATCACTGTTAGCACCTTTAGCTGATCTCAATAGTGTTTTCAAGCTGTTCAATAACCATAGAGGCAACAGTGCAGCTTGAAAATTAATTTGAAAGTGGTCACGTCAAAGCTGTATGTGTGAGAACAAGATATGTAGGTCATTTAAAAAGAACAAAAAGAGGAGCAAAGATTGTGCTCTGGAAAACTACAGCTCCATAGAAGGTTACTCCCACAGTGAACAGGGCTTCCTGACATTCTGCTGAGGCAAAGAGCTAATATGGTTCTTGAAGGTCTAAATTGGAGGTTGTTACATAAAATCAGCTGACTCATCTTGTGTGACCTCTAAACTAAGTACTGACTGACTGACACGGAAACATTGCAGGTTTTGCATTTTTTTATAATACTGTGGCTGATGTAAGGTGAGTATTTGGAATTATTTCCTTATACTGAGTTTGCATTATTCAGTTTTCCCTGTTTATGAGAAACAAGCAGAGGAGGTCACTTGATTATCTTGTGGACTATATTCACATAAAGAAATACTTACCTTGGTAAGTAGCAAAGACTTCAGTTGAGACGACAGTAGTAATGGATAGAAGATGAAGCTGGATTTGGGCTATTTAAGTAGAGAGTACTGAATGATGGGAATGTGATGAATTTTAACTCCTCCCTGTGTCTTCAGAGTAAGATCTTTCTGGTGGATATAGACTGAAACTCAAGTCATTGAGCTCAGGGCAGGCTGAGCAGAGGGGAAGCATAATGACTTGGGATGCATGGAAGTCTGAACAAAATCTCAGGGCTCCTCAGTCTTTGCATGATATGGGTTATCATGTGTCGTTAGCTTCACTTAGTGAGTTGATATTCAGGAGGTGATGTGAAACAGTTAATTTGTCATTCTTCTCTTCATTTTTGAGACAACAAAATAAAATAGCATTTGTTTCTGTTGGCCTTCAGCCAAACCCCACTGAACACAGGCAAAGAGAGGTCGCCTTTTGAGTTGCCAGGGCACAGCTACTTCTGGAGACAACAAAAATCAGCTCTGCTCTGCCCAGCACTCTGGTCAGGGAGGATAAGGTATGTCTCTCTTGCCTGGTATGAATTATTTAATACAGTCATTTCTTCTTTATGATCTTAGTAGTGTTGTTTTTGTGGGGCTTTTTTTTTGTTTGTTTTGTTTTGTTTTTTTAAGCTGGGGTTTTGGGAAGCTGAACTAATAATTTGCAATCTAGGAAAGACAACTCTCGAACATTGAAAACTGCCTGAAGTGTATCTTTTTCTAGTACTAACTTCAGACTGCCTACAGCTACTTCCTGCTGCAGATTTTTTACACTTTCCCTATAATTGTGATATGAAATCACTGCAGGGCTCTCTGAAACTAGTGATGGCTGAGAGAGAGGCTATTGGCAATGATTCTTGAGATTGCCTGCTGAAGAGAGAGGGTGGACTGACCTTGGCACTTCTAGACTGACTCCAAAAGTGAATAAAAGGCACAATGTAATATATTCACGTTTGCAAATCTTTTGTTTCCGTGTTTAACCTGAGTGCTTATTCATGTGAGGATCTGGCCTTGAAGATTTGCTGTGTGATTTCAGAGCTATTACACAGTGCTAACTTCTAAATTTAATTTCATATAAAGCAGTCGTTCTGAGTCCTGTAGCTAATTTTGTATTTGAATACTGGTGAGGATGAGCAGTGGGATTGTTTCTTGTTTGTTATAATGACTTGCCATATATTAATTTTCTTGTTGCAAGAGACTGTGTGAATAATATGTACTTTTGATGTTGAAATCTATGCAAACTATTTTGGGATTCTATGAAAAATTCCTTCCTTTCCTCCTTGATAATTATTTAATGTATTGTGTATTAGTCTAGATGTTTGGTAATTGATGACCCAGCAGAGGTCAGCCTTGTGACATTTTTCAAAACACATGCTCAAAGAAAAGATAGACACAAAGCTGTTATTATAAAAGCCTTTTGAATTTTGCTTTATAAAATATATTCCTGCAAATTAGAGTCGCTCTGATATTATTGTGTTGTAGCTAGCTGTGGGGATTAAATACCTCAGTGTAACTTCTCTTTATGTAATAGGAATTTTTGTTGTTTTGTAAAATTGTTACAAATGGTCTCAATTATAACCTTGTTGGTACAGTAAAATACCTGCTTATATATTTGATTAGACAAAAATATTGTATTTCCAGAGTTGATTGTGTAGTTCAGTGAAACTTCAAGAGGGAACACATGAAACTGTCATTTGAATGATACATGCCTCAGATTCACAATGATGTCTTGAAGTAGTGTCTGTGTAACATTAATGACTTGAGAAGGGCAAGACAAAGGGGATAGGGAGGTGGGAAGAACAGGCAAATATTTTGTCAATTCTTTCTAAAGAGTCTTTGAGAATACAAAGTGTTCTCACCTTACCATAAAAGAGCATTTTTTTTCCATTGTCTTGCTTAAAAAAATGAAAGTGGAGGGAAGTCAACGTGGTTCCCTATACCAGATCCAAATAACAAATTATTTGTTCATAATGTAAAATGTTATTCCTGTGATGTATGACAATGCTAGAATGGTCAGTTGTGATTTATTTGATGCTAACATGAGTAGCACTCTAATTGTATGTGAAGCTGATGATTCAGATTACAATCCTGATCAAGAATAGTGGCAGTCCTGTCTTTAATCGTCTGACTACCTGATACTAAGTTCAGTCTCAATTGGCAAACTCAACAGCTGTTGATGTAACTGCGCTGCTCTGCTTGAACAACATCTTCTGCATACTTGAGCTAGCTCTGAAGTAATTTTAGTCAGTTAGACAGTAGAAATGAATAGCAGTAATAGCATTGTCAAGACTGCAGCTGAATCTTCTGCAGCAGAACATACTTAAATGACTTGAGTATGACACTGGGAACTGAGAAAGCATGTTGCATTTTCATTCAGGCAGTCTGTTTTCTGAACTTTTCAAAGATATACTACACCTTTGCTTCATATGCTAAAGTTGTTTTTCAGACATTAATAGCACAATGTAATAAGAACAATATTCTGAGGTTTTGGAGCAGCTGATAAAAACATACTTTGTCTCTCTCAGCAGCAAGGCTATAAGTCAAAATTAGCCACAAGAATAGCCACTGCTTTTTGATGCTTGCTTTTCTTTAAAACCCTCTTTTGTTTTTAAAATTTGCCTTCAGCGTTGCAAGATCATCTTGCAGTAACAGCCACTGTTATTTATCTTTTGTAAAAGATTATTATAAACCACCCCAAAACTGCCAGACGGAGCATCATCTCATAAAAATGTTCTCCAATTAGAGAATGAAAATAAGAACTTTGTTAAATGGAAGCCTTTCCTGAAATTGAAGCTTTTATTAGTGTGCTGTGACCAGAATGCTATAACATGTTCTTTTTGAATATGTTATTAAGATGCTAAATGTTTATTATTTGCTGGAGAATGGGAAAGGTATTAAGATGAAGAACCCAATTTAATGTTAATCAGCAACAGTGTATGTTGTTCTTGCTCCTATTCATCCACTCTCTTTGAAATAAAAATAGTGCTTTGGGCATCCTATGCACTTTTTAGTATGAGCTTCTGTAATTAGGTCATAACCTAATGGATATGCAGAAGAAAAGATATTGTGAATTAATGGTGCATGAGTAACCATGTTTTTATTGTTCTTCCTAGCTTTTGAGTTCTTGACTCTGCTGTCTTTACAGGCTCTCATTCAGAAGCATGTTTTGTACTTTAGTACAGTCGCTTTTGCCTGGCACTTAAATTGTTATATAGAAACCTCAGGTTTATGAGCAGCTCTTCTATGTAACAAGCCTTCCATTAACAAAGAAACAAAATAGGTGCAGAGGCAAGTGGTCTGAATTGAATCAGCTCCAGTCCAGGTGTGCTGAAATTAGTAAACTTCACTGAACTTAGACTGAGAGGAAAATTGCTGGATAATTTCCACTGCTACCCACCACACCTCCTTTTGAGAACACAGTGTAGAAATGCCTGGTCTGATTTTGACAGAGAAGCCTGCTTCCAAAGGTGTCACAGGTATGTAAGCTTCAGCTAGTAACCTCTTCAGACTTTAGACTTCTGCATCCATAAACGTACGTCATCCCTAAAATTACCTCAAAAGTCATTCAGATGAATGGAAATACACAGTGCTGCTTAGGTTCTTCTGGGATGCTTCCTACAAAGCTTGCTCTAAATCTTCAAAAGATCTGAATGCTTTTTCCCAGTATGTGTTACTCCTGAATTAAACAAATCTGGATTAAACAGAAGCAACAGCAGCAGCTTATTTCTATCCTTTCAAACTGAGGATGGTAGGTTATAAGGCTATTAGAAAACAGTAAGTTCTGGTAAAACTTACTTTCTTTTTTCCCATCTAGGGGGGAGGAGAGGCTTATGTAACTAGAGAAAATGCAAGTGATTATGTGATTCTGCACAGAAAAGTTGCACCATGTGCACCTGAGCAAGAACACTGCACATTCAGATGATGTGTAACTAGTGTTCACTTCAAATTTCATGCACGTTGTATTTTTAGTTTTATTTTTTTAAATAAACTAGGAATATGGAGTGGGCTATAGACATAATTTTTGAATTCCTGAAAAAACTGTGTCCCCAGTAAAGTCTTGGTTTAGGCTCATCTGGGAAATGCCTGTTTCTTTAACTCAAGCAAGTCTTGTTGCAAGACAGATTACTAAGAGGGTTTTTTCTTGCAAAGAACCAAGTAGGCTCATCTTTTCCTTTGCTGACTTCCTCTCATAAATTGATTTTCAATAATAATGAGTGTTGTTTTTCTGTAGTGAGGTTCATCTGCCACTCTGTGATGGTGTGTAGATCATCTCAGTATGGAATAGTGATGTTTGTGCTTACTGAGATAGTACTCATTTTCTTACAATTAGGAAAGAATAAAGGAGTCAAGGTTTGTGCTGTGCATCTAGCTAATTTACCTAACTATCCTGCATATTTGGTTGATATTGTGTCTGAATATACTACAAGTATCTGCAAAACAGTAAACAATATAAAATAACTAGTGGCTTATTGTAGACAATCTGTTCCTATCATGTCAGAAAATAGGATTAAAAAAAAAAAAGTATACTATTTCAATACTAAATGTGTAAGTAATGACAAGAATAGACTTGGTTTATTACATGAATAAATTTTTTTATCCATCTAGAAAGTTTAATTTGATCAAGTTCAAATTTATTCCAATTCTATTTTGAAAAACACCGCAACACTGAAATACTGTTGTTTACTAACTTCCATTAAGAATACACGTCTGTTCAGACACTTGAATGCAGGTTGGAATAAAATGTTCTTAGATGTAACATCAGTTTCCTAATATTGGCATAAAATTATTTTATTTTCCCTTACCTTTTAATTCAGTTGGAAGTCAAGCTTGTGCTATGAGGACAAATTCATTACCAAATATTGCAGCCTTCCTTGTACTTTTCACGTGATTTTGCCAACTATTCAGACTTCAGTTATTCAAGAAAACAATCCCCTGAAACTATGAAAATAAAATTTTAATTTAAAAGCTAAATCTCAACTGGATCCTTTTTAAGTCCAATTTTCAAGCGTCTACTTGTCCCCTGCCTTTTCAGGTGAAATGTTTTCAGAAATATCCTGCATTTCTCTGTCCATATAACAAAAGTGTAAATAAACTGTAAAATTAAAAAAATAAATAAATCTGCCAGGTATATATCTCTTGTGTTTATGAAACCAAATGTAGGTAAGACTGAAGATTATTATATGCTAAACTTAGTTTGATGTGATAACATGGATAGTGGTGAAGAAACACAGCTTTCGACGCAACTTGCAAGCCTGCCAGTAGCCATGGGGGGTCTGCCCTACTCAGAAGCCCTTGCTTTTACAATTTTTGCTAGGACTGTTAGTTCTAGCCTAACTCAAAACTATGGCTGTCTCCTCATTGTAAGTATATTAAATACATGTTTGGAAGAAAGCAGATTTTAGAGGCTACTTGACCAGAAATTTTTGGAGAGCACAGTTGTCCAAACAGAGGTTTACACAGTGTCTTGTGTACGACTTTGATGATCTTCCTTGTGTATTTCAATTGCAATTTAAATTGCAAAACTGAACGTTAAACATATATTTAAAGGAAGGAAGTGATTAAAGGAAGTGATAATCCTTCTTGACTTTTGAGATACATGAAGAAATATTCTGTTCTCTTAAAGAGTGTTATGATGAGTGATAACCTTAGAAATATACCTACAGAAAATGAAAGGCTTGAAAAGAGGCTGTATTCTGACATTTTCTGATTCTCAGTATTTATCCATGAAAGAAATACTGTGACATATATGCATAAAGAGATTTTCTTCAAGAAATGGGAAACCCAACTTGAGATAAGAATTACAGTAAGAGGGTACACAGCTATGAAATAATCAAAAGAAGTTAAAAAAAATAAAAATAAATATTTATTTAAAATCTCTAACTATTCAAATAATAGACATTAAGAAGTCAAGGAGGCAGGAGGGACATTGGCCTCAAAAGTTTTTGAATGATAAGCGTAACATGCAGGGGAAAATAATATTTGTAAAAATTTTTTTAGCTTATCTTTCCTAACAAACTGAAGGTGAAAGCAGAAACCAGTATAAATTAGCCTAAGAGGTAATTACATGGTAGGAATGATAATTTTCTTGTCCCACACGGACAAAAAAATGATAAGGATAAAAAAATGAAAACAATACAAATAATGGTTTGTAGAATATGTTAAAATTCCACCCTGAAGTTTTGGCTCCTGGGGTGATTTATTGAAGTGCAAGGGTATCAAGGAGTAGCATGATGCAACATGAGGGCACGCTATATAGTGTTTACATGGGAGAGACAGATGTCTGATGTCACTGATTGCCAAACACAAAAAGCATGTGGACGTCTCTTTTTTGCGTTGTCTCAGATGTGTTACCTAAGAAATTTCTGTCATACTTAATTTTAATTTTTATTTAGAAAGTAAAGAAGAATCCAGCCTGGACAAAGGAATTACCCTAAAGTTTGCGAGTGTGAGGTGTCTTGATAATGATGCTGCAGCATGTCATGGGTGTAGCAGGGAAGAGTGGGCACCACTGTTGGTACAGGTAGGCTATCTCAATGGCTGGATAAAAGTATGCTCAAACAACATTACTGATACCATTCTGAAGGCTTAGCACAGAGTAGAAGCCATTTTGAGATTAACTTTGAACTTTGAAGGCTGAATGCTACCCACATGCTTCAGGCTGAGCAGGAGGACACAAACTGTGAGTAATTCCACTTTATGAAAAGTTTATTTGTATGTTTGTTTTTTAAAAACACTTGTTCTCCAAAGTGTTCAGTTTTGATGTAAAAGGTTTTTCAATATATGTAACTATTTGCTCTGGGAAAAAAACAGCCACTATTAATAGAAAATTCTGCCAAAAATTGTTCAATTCCACTGGACACATTAAGAAAGATGTTGCTAGTGTCTTGATTTTCCCATATCTTTAGTCCTTGTCCTAACATGGTTATTACTTTGCTAGACGTAGTTAATGCAGAGACTCATCTTTTCTCACCGTTTATTCTGATGTTGGTATGCGGACCCCTTGGGCATTTTCTGCTGCCAGAACAAGGAACAGGTTCTGTATATGACCTCAACAAGTCTAGCTCCAAACTTAACTGTTGTGATGCTAGTTCTCCAAGTATGGGCATGATTGCAATTGTCTCCAAGACCTTTAGTGTTATCTTGAAACACTGCACAAGACCATTGCACAAGTTAAATTGTTGAGGTAAAAAAAAAAAAAAAAAAGGTGGGGCAAAAGTCAGGCAAGTGGAGAAAGATAAGCCATGGTATCAGATATTGTTCAGACAAAATAAATGAGTAATGTTATTGGAAGGACATGGAATATTTTCTGGCTGTCAAGATGTCTGTTATAGTCATGTGGGAACAGTCTGGCTGCGTTAGTATTTAACAGGATTACATTCAGCATTGTACATGGACTAATGAACAGCAGAATTTAGAATAATGCACAAGAGGGTAATAAAAAAGATTCTGTAATGACTACCTGAGTCTGACATTCTCCTTACTTAATGAAAATTAAACTAAGAGAAGACACTGAAAATGGAGATGGCTACCTGTGGATAGCTAGGGGTTTACCACAGAGGGGAAAAGCCCAGTGCCTTCTACTTCTTTACATGGATCACTTTGAATACTTGCAGTTGGCTAGTTGTTTTCTGCTGATGACATGTTCCTATCTTTGCCAATAAGAAACATAAAGCAGTAGGAGGGAAAATGTGTCCAACAGATCTCTTTAGAGTAATGTTGAAAGCTAACATGTGCTCAGGAGTCAGGAAAGCATCTCTCAGACACCTTTTTAAAGGACTGTTAATTTGCAATAAATAATACTAAAACCATGTAGTGTTCTGTATTCAGAAAACCTCTTGCAAGTTTACTTGAAAAGAGAAATAGAAAAAGCTAAGCACCTTCAGAAACAAAGCTGAAACTAGGAATGGTTCTGAATAGTCTTTTAGGATGAGAGGAATATCTCTACTGTTGCAATCTTGCTGTAGTCTTGCCAGTATCACAAGCATTTCCCTGTCAAAAGAACACAAGGGAAATAGAAATAATAGGATACAATCAATAATATTTTTAGTCTTGATGGTATTTCCCTCTCTATGTATTTCAGACAATGTTCTTTGTAAGGAAGCTTGCTTCACAGTTTTGTGCTGTAGTTTGAACTGTGGTTAACTGCTGTGGGTTTCAAGAACCCACCAAAGAGACTGACAGAGTTGCGATTTAGGTTCAGCTGGTGACGTAACTGGCCACTTGCTCACTTCCGCCCTGGGTGGGAGGAGAAAATATAAGGAAATAAAAAAAATATAAGGAAAATATAAGGAAAGGTGGACACAAGGACAGGGAGGACTCACTCACCAAACTATGTTTGCAGGCAAAACAGACACTACCAGGCGGGGAGGGGAAATTTGATTTCTTACCAATCAAATCAGAGTAGTGTAGTAAGAAATAAAACTAAATCTAAGACACCTTTCCCTATCTTCTGCCTCCTTCCCAGGTTCAACTTACTTCACTCTTGATTTCTCTAACTCCTCCCCACTGTGACACCAGGAGGCGGGGAATTGGGGTACAGTCAGTCCATCACATGATGTCCCTCCTGCTCCTTCTTCCTCAGGGGAATGACTCCTCACACTTCCGCTGCTCCAGCACGGAGTCCATCCCACAGGAGACAGTACTGCATGAACTTTTCCAATGTGAGTTCCTCCCACAGGCTGCAGTTCTTCACAAACTGCTCTGGCATGAGTACCTTCCATGGGGTACAGTCCCTTAGGAACCTAGTGTTCCAGCATGGTCTTCCCACAGAATCATAGACTTCTTCAAGTGCACCCACCTGCTCCAGCATAGGGTTCTCCTGGGATGCAGTTGCATATCTGCTCCATTGTGGTTCTTCATGGACTGCAGGTCCCTATCTGCTCCACTATGATCCATGGGCTGCAGGGAGACAGGCTACCTCACCACAGTCTTCACCATGGGCTGCAGAGGCCTCTCTGCTCCAGCACACCTCCTGCCACCCCTTCCTCACTCACCTGGGTGTCTGATTAGGTGTTCCTCTTGCATCTCTCTCTGCTGTTGGAGTTTCTATTCCCCTTCTTAAATATTAACTGCAAAGAGACATATGCTATCACGAGTGGGCTCCCGTTTGGTCAGAGGTGGGTCCAACTTGGAACTGCAGAAACTTCCAGCAGCTTCTCACAGCAGCTGCTCCTCTAGCCCCTCCCCTGCTATCAAAGCCCCTCCACACAGACCCAACACAGATGGGTAAGCTTCTGCGTTGCCTCCATGGGCAGAAGTGATCTTCTATTTTGGACTCCATTTTAGGACTCTTCAGACTAGTAGGACTGATATTTCCTCAGATTGCCTCAGAAGTTTAACAGGCACTAATTGTAATCTTGATTTTGTGATTTTTTTTTATTACTATTCTTTTCTTGAGAGGTACCAACTGGTAGGTTAATAATGGAATAATGGGTAGTATGTGGGCATGTGTAGCTGCTATTTCACAGCTGCCTTAAAAAAAGGTATGGAGAACTAATAGACTATCATGTAGATAATCTAAGGTATGTTCCTGGAGCCTCAAATCAGAATATTATATTCTTTGTTCAAAAAGCTCAAAGATTTTGAGACCTATAATTGTAACCGGTGATTACAAATTCTTGCAAAAAACAAAAATCAAACCAGTTTCTAATTTCTTCTTTTTTTTGCAGGCAATATGTGAGGATGATGTTTTATTACAGGTAGGAGTTCAGACTATATGACATAACAGTTATCTTAATTTTTTTTTTTTTTAAATGAAAAAAATGTTGCTAGAACAATCTGTATAAGAATAATAAATTTCTCAGTATTTGTCCGTATACTTTACTGCTTTGGTAATTCTTTAACATATCCTATATTATTCCTAACACTGGTGCAATCTATTAGTACCTGGGGGAAAGGGTTCTTTCTTTTCTTACACACCCTATTGCACCTTGTGTTTCTTGCTCAGACCTGGATGGTGCTTCTCTCAGTGAACATATTTAATTGTCTGTGCTTTGTGAAGATCCTTAAAACGTTCTGATACTGGAGTTCTAGTCAGTTCAATTCTGCTGAAACACTTAATGTTTGGAATGCTGGGTCTTTTGTGTTTTTTATATCTTCTTTCTTTAGGGCAGCTTTGATGCTGCTGTTCTCCTTCTAGAGGGCCACTGTGTCTTTGGGGGCTGGCATTTGGATATAGAACTGAGAAAACCTATATAAAGGGAAACCCATATGGACTTGCAGAACTCGTCCTGGGAAGTCAAGCAGGGTCAGTGTCCCAGTCATGCCCCAACTGGAGATTGAGCAGGCTGATTCCAGCTGCTCCGTGCATGGGAGACACATTGGGCTAGCCCCTGCATCCTGGGAAGGACATGCAGCTGTTGGAGCAAGTACAGAAAGAGACCATGAAGATGATCAGAGGGCTGGAGCAGCTCTCCTATGGACACAGGCTGAGAGAGCTGGGGTAGTTTAGCCTGTAGAAGAGAAGGTTCTGGGAAGAACTTATAGTTGCCTTCCAGAACCTGAAAGGGCTGCAGGAAAGCTGGCAAGGGACTGTTTACAAGGGCATGAAGCGACAAGAAAAGTGGTTATGGTTTTAAACCAGAAGAGGTGGCATTTAGGCTAGATATTAGGAAGAACTACTTCACTGATTGAGTCTTGAGACACTGGTCCAAGTTGCTCAGGGAGGCTGTGGATCCCCATCCCTGGAAGTGTTCAAGGTCAGGCTGGATGGGGCTTTGAGTACTCTGGTCAAGTGGGAGGTGTCCCTGCCTTGCAGCAGGGTTGGAAATAGGTGATCTTTAAGGTCTCTTCCAACCCAAACCACTCAATGATTCTCTGAAAACAATAATATTGCTGTGCTGCATACTGTCCTGACACAGCAGGAAGCTCTTCAGAGGCATTGCCCTAGATGGTAAAGAAGCATATTTTTATTTATTTATTTTTATCCTACACACACGCACAGGGTTATTAATGCTCAAAATGTCTTACATTAATAATCCTTTGGGTTTTCACTGAGACATTGGTTTTCTTTTACTTGGACCAGTTCCCTGTGAATTTCACTGAATTGGCAGCAAGCAGCATGCTGCTATTGCCTTTGCAGGGCTGCCAACCCTCCCGCATGTGCCAAGCCTGCATCATGTCTCTTGAAAAGCACAAGACTGTTTCCAGGTTCTGTTTCCAACTTCATTTCTTTCAGTTAACAGGTAAACTTTGCGGCAGAGCTTTAGACCAGTGAGATCCATACTTCTTCCAGGCTAATATCCAGGTATCAAAGCTTCTATCAGCTATAGATATTCAGCATTTACTTTCGCGTGCCACACCTTGCTCCTTGCCAAAAGGTTTAAGTGTGTGTTCTTTGAGCTGAAGCTTCAAAAAAACTTGTCTCCTGTATTATATAAAAGTTGAGAATTTTCTATACTATGTTTGAATATCATGGCTTCCTACAGGACAAGTCCTTTTAATTTACTGCTGTAGTTTTTAGTTAGTCCTTAACAAAAGAACTGTGTAATATTCAGAGTATTTTAAGAGATGTTTTCATCTTTACCAAGAGAGACATTTTATTAATAGGAACCTCATTGTTTGTGAGGCAAAACATAACAAACTAGAGCAAAACTGAATTCAGACAAATATGGATTAGAAATTAAAAGCCACTTATTTATTATACTAGAAGAAAATGTTAAATATCTAAAATGTGTACAAAGGAGCTGTAGGGGATTTTTAGTCAGAATCTTAAAATCAGTATGGAGTAGTACTTGATAAAATTTTTGTCTGCCTTTTAGTTCTAGTCATCTTACTTTTTTTCAGGTGTGGGCATAGTCAAGCAGTCTCCTTAACTAAAATATGAAAGGTTTTACTTAGGTTAGGTATTGCCTCCTATACTGTACTAAAAATCCTTACTCTAATGAAACCTAAGTCTTTCCCCCTTGTTTTTGCATGGCTGATTAGTAAGATTAAATATCAAATGTCTCTCACACTGGATTTTTCTATTATTCTGCAGCAATGAATATATTGGCAAATATACTCAATATAAGCATTTAAATGCTTGTTTATATGCTTTATAAATTATGTTTATAGAAGTGGTTATTTTTTTAATTTGTAAGTAAATAAAAATAAGTATGTCTTTACAACTCCGGTATTCATCACTCTGATGTTACTGACCTTCGAAGCTCTACCTCCAATCCATGCACATACTGGCTTTGAAAGCAAGACAAGTTTGAGCTGTTAAGTCCTGTTGAGGAAAAGGACAGCAGGTTCCAAAAAGCAGTGCTTTCTCCAGTTCACTCTTAGCCTGGGAGAATGAAGGACTTCTTTGTAATGATGGTTGCTGGCATCAAGGTGGCGTGCCCGAAAAGCAGTAACTGGAAAGCTGTGGTTCAGCTATTGACAAATGATACTTTGTGAAGTTTTGGTGTTTTTTTTTTTTTTGTTTTGTTTTTTTTTTTAATAGTTCCTGAACTCCATCATAAGTACTGTGAAAACAGGAATTATGCAATAATTTGTCTAGTGCCAAACCCACATTTATTAAAAACTACTTGATAGTCAAACAAGCACATTTTAAAGGTCAGTTGGCTAGAATACAGACTGTTTAATGTTGTTGTTGTCAAGCAACTTGAACGTTTTTTTAAAATGAGGAAGAGAATTTGTGTTCCTGCATTGCAACACCTAAAAAAGTTACAGTATTCATCTCATGTAACCACCCAGAGGCATGTGCTCATCTTGCATACTTCCCTCCGCCCCCAAGAAAACAAGTAATGCCAATGAAAAAAGCTAATATTCTGTAGCAGAAATAAAAGTTGCTTCCAAACAGAGTCCCAATTCTGTCCATTATATTGTGATATATCTGTAAAAGTAGTCTCCTCCTTACCTGGATATAGCTTGAAGGGCCATTTTCTTGAATATGAAAAGTGAAAAAGTCATATAAACTTTTACTTTTGACACAGGATAACTTTATTGATATTTATACATCTTTAACTAGTCACTTTCAAGGTGTAATAGCAAATCATGAAACAACTCTTTATCAATTTGTTACGTTTAAGTTTCAGTACGTGTCCATTCATTCGCTCTCTCTCTCTTTTTTTTTTTTTTTATTTTTTTTTAATTTTTTAGGTAGCTATGTTTATTTTTTTTCCAAACACGAAGTCAGCTTATGTCATAATTTCTCTTAGCTTCTTTTTATATGTAGGGTTCTCAGCACCTCTATACACTTCAGTAATCCTTTCCTGTTTCCTATTTTTTTCCTATTTTATCTTCTAGGATACCAAGTGTCCAAAATTGAAATAATAAGAAAATGAAGTGTTACTATAATATTTTCTGTTCTTACTCTGTACTTTTCTAAAAGCAATTTAACCTTCTTTACAATACTTGGCAGCTTACATATTTTGTGCCAGTTATTTCATTAAGTTGTCGCAATGTTACCTTTTTAGGATACACAGATGTGACCATGAGCTGCTTTTGGTTCATGATTGACTGAATTTATACAATGTAGTCAGTACAGTCACATACTGCTCTCCATTGGGATGAGTTGATTGGTTGTTTTTTTTTTTTTTTTCTTGCAGGGCAAATATGCTGGGAAGTCCTTGTGGATGCTTTGCAAGCACTCACCTTTGGTTTGTAATATATTGCATGGACACTGTGGTCCCTGGTGGGCCATAAACCACTTTAAACTCTAATGTGAAATTTATCAAATAACTTGGATACTTTGCACCAAGTCTCACAAAACGTAATCTTGTTTGCAGGATTTCATCAGTTAATGTATCTTTCTTAGAAACATTTTACAGTGAGTTAAATTTCTTTTTTTTTTTGAAAATCTGTATTTCAAAAGTAATCGTATTTGGGTTTTTTAATGTATGGCTTTGTTCCTGTTAGCTCAGGGGCAGACACTAGTTGTCTAAGACTACACATTTGTCACTTCTTGACTCATCAAGTACAACTATGTGACATGTGAAACTGTTTAAAAATCTGGATCATACTTTTTTTTTTTTTGGTAAACTGACCCTTCTTCTGCACTCTTCCACTACACCCCTCTTCACTACTCCCTCCTCTCCAGAATCTAGGAACTGTTTGTTAGTGTCATAACTAAAATAACTGGTTAACTACAGACTACTACTGTATGCAGCCTGGTGTGTCTAGTCAATATAAGTAAATGTCTGGCTATTTACAAGTATTGTTCTCTTTCAGTACTAATGTTTGCAGCTTAATAGAGAGAAAACAATAAATAATTTTCAGAGGACAGAAATCTTATGGCATCTCTCAGAAGTGATTTGAAACTGTTGGTTTTTTAGAATAATAAAAAAATATAAATGCCTGAAAACAGGAAAGATATATTATCTAGGCTTTTGAACATGTGTTTCAACTTTCAGTAGCTGTCATTTTGGCAGAGAGTGGATTAAAAAGTATTATAAATTCTGCATTTAATGTAAGTGTTCAGTTTGCGTGGTCAGGTTAATAAGGACTTTTTTTTTTATCTAGTCCCACAGATACTGTGGATATTGTAGGTGAAGTGCTTGAGGCACTGCCTAAGGTTAGTTGAATGGCATTCTTCACACTGTATGAATCTATTTTTAAGGACACTATTGTAATATTCTTCTGGGGTTCTTTTGCTACTGTACAAAACAGGCCACAGAAAGATGATTGATGATTTCAGTGATTACTGAAATTGATGGTTTGGTAATATAAGGCAATTTACATTCACAGAAAAGTATGAACACTTGTCCTCATACTGAGACTGAAGAATTTATAGTATCTTGTGTCTGTGTGTATGTACCCTGATGCTTCCTCTGTTAGGAGGTTAGATGAGAAATCAGTCTTTTGATAACAAGAACATATGGTTGTTGCACAGCTTATGTGCATATCTTCATGATATGCTACTGTTACTTTATATACTTCTCTTCTGTGGTGGGTTGACCCTGGGTGAGTGCCAGGTGACCACCAAGCTGCTCTTATCATTCCCCTTCTCAGCCAGACAGAGAAGAGAAAATGTAATGAAAGGCTTGTGGGTCAAGACAAGAACAGAAGATCACTCAGCATTTACCATCTTGGGCAAAACAAACTCAGCCTGGGGAAATTAGCTCTATTTATTACCAATCAAATCAAAATAGGGTAATGAGAAAATAAAAACCAAATCTAAAACCACCTTCCTCTCACTACTTCCTTCTTCCCAGGCTCTACTTCACACCTCTATTCTCTACCTCCTTCCCCCCATGGCACCAGGAGATGGGGAATTGGGGGTATGGTCAGTCCATCACTGACCAGTCTCTGCTGCTCCTTCCTCAGGGGCAGGACTCCTCACCCTCTTTCACTGCTCCAGCATGGAGTCCATCCCTCAGGAGACAGTCCTGTGAAATTTTCCAACATGAGTCTCCACCATAGGCTGCAGTTCTTCACAAACTGCTCCAGCATGTGTCCTTTCCATAGGGTGCATTCTTTCAGTGTAGGTTCCCCGTGGGGTCACAGGTCAGCATGGGCTTCTCTTCACAGAGTCACAGGTCCTTCCAGGAGCCTGCTCAGGAGTTGGCTCTCCAAAGCATCACAACCTCCTTTAAAGGGACATCTACCTGATCTGGTGTGGGGTCTTCCATGGGTTGCAGGGGCATGTCTGCTCCAGCATAAACTCTGTGGGCTGCAGGGGCATCTCTGCTCTGACACTTCCTCGTCCTCCTTTCTCACCGACCTTGGTGTCTGCAGAGCTGTTTCTCTCACACATTCTCACTGCTTTCTCCTCCAGCTGCTGTTGCACAGCAGTATTTTCCCTTCTTAACTATGTTACCCCAGAGGTGTCACCACTGTTGTTGATGGGTTCAACCTTGGCCATTTGTGGGTCTGTCTTGGAGCTGTCTGGAACTGCCTCTTGTCTAATACAGAGGAAGCTTCTAAGCAGCTTCTCACAGAACCCATCCCTGCAGCCCCCCACTACCAAAATCTTGCCATGCATATCAAATATATTGAGAAATTGTAGGTCACCTAAGAGACAAAAGCTTTGGCTTGTTTGTAGCTTTACACAGGTCTGGTTTTTAGTGTATTGCTCCTTTCTATTCACTGATTAATATCTGTATGTGAATGACAGCTACAGGACTTTGCTGAACTGTTTTAAAATCTGTGGCTCTTAATTTGACTCTGAAATATATTTTTAGCCTGGAAGTCTGATCATTTTACTTTTCCAATACACAAATTATTTGGCCCATCATTCTCAATTCTTTAAGTATTTAGTGGGTTGAGAGGTATATCTCAATATGGAATTATAAAAAAAAATAATAAATTAAAATGTTATCGATATTTTGCTAACACATGAAAATAAGATTTTTTTTTTATTCTCCAGCCATAAGAAGACTGCAAGAAAACATGATATCATCAAATTAGAATACATTCTTGATCCTCTAGAACTTTTGCTTCACAGATATGGCATAGCATAACGAGCAATTTCACAGCAATTTCTCTCAAGCACATTTATCACAGGAAGTTAAAAGGTGTGCATAAGGAAATGGCAACAATTTCAAATATGTAGTACTTTTCTGAGAAAGAATAACTATACCTATATTTACCTAGAAGAGAGAACTTTGAATGGAGAGATGTCATCTGAAACAGGTCAGCTGTATATACAAATCCCAAAGAATTATTTTAAGTGGCAGTTGATTCTTAAAATCAGCTTAGTGTTTTTTAATGAATGTGTGTAAATTTATGGTCTTATACAGAGCTGAATGCCTTTTGTTAATTACGTGAAATTGAAATGGTTTTCATAATGCATCTCAACTTATTCACTCCTTAGCTTCCGATAACAAGAGTCCAAACTATTAAGCCTTTCATTCATCTGGCCCTGTAAAGGTCAAACTTGTGTCTGCTTTTTTTGGTGTCTGCTGCCAAACAGCTTATCACACACTTAGATCTGAAATAGTGTTAAGGATTCAGATTTCATTTCGGGCCTGATTGCACAGATGCCCTGCAGAATAATTTATCCTACTCAATTTGTGCTCAAGGCTAAAGGTCAAGTTCTCATGGTATGTGACAATAAGACAAAACTACTCATTATTCTGTCTCTCAAAACAAATGAACAGATTTCAGTTCCAACAATGACGTCAGTAAATTTCAAAGAATATTTTGCAGGATTTTGGCAACTACACTATCTCTAAAAATGAACAACACTGGATCCAGGAACTTAATAACTTTTGAATTCAGTAGTCTTTAAAAACAAAGCTATTCACTTGTATGGTAGAAAAACTGATAGCACAAGGAAAACAACCATCAAGCCTGCTAAACCAACTTACGCTAACACGAAAAAAACCTGAAAATAACTGACTGTCCAGTTCTTAAACTATTAAAAATTAATAACTATTAAAATATCAGATTCAGCAAGAATATTATCAATAATTATATAGCTTTTAAATCACTCATTCCAACCTTAAAATGGGAAATAACTGGAATTACTGAAAGTGACCTCCAGCTTGAGAGGGAAGTCCTTGTGTCAACGATTCATATTTCTGCTCTTCTCATATACATCAAAATTTTTCAGACATACAGTGCAATAAGTGGCTTTTCAGTTATTTCATTTCTATAGGAGACAGTGGAAGCATTTTCTCTCTGAAATAAGGGGCAAGAGAATGAGTATAGATGATAGGAACCACTTTCAGATCTGTGCAGACTGAGTCCAGGTATGAGAGGTGACAGCTGTCTGACAGGTAGGACGCTTGATATCAGTATAGGATATATAACAATTAACTATCAGAATAATATTGTTGTACCAATGTAGAAGTTGGTGGTGTAGCCATACAGAGAATAATGGAAGGGCTCCCACAGGAGAAATTAATAAACAGACCAGCAATCTTCAGACTGGAGAACAGATGATGGACAGGTAAAATTGATGAGAGAGAATAGGGAACGATGATTAGTTGCATTTTCAAACGCAAAATCTTGGAATAATCAAATGAACCCAAAGGGGAAGTATTATATTTGGAGCTAAAGGATGTGCTTTTATAGGATGAAAACAAGCTGTGGACTTATCTCTAGCAAGTTCCTATAAATTCTAAAGACTTTTGTGGGTGCATAAATCAAATGTGGCTGGGTAAATCAACAGAAGAAAATAATTAAGTGATTATAAGTCACAATGCCAAGTTTGGCTCAGTGCACTGCTGATCCACAGCTTGCTGAATTTCGCAAATGCATTCTGGTGAGCTATTTTCCACATGTTCACTCTTTCGTCAGCAATGTCTACTTGCCAGTGTGAAAGAGGATCCCAGAGTCTGTGACTCTTAAGTATGACATGTGTGGTCACTCTTACCATGAGGTTGTCCATTGTTTGTTGTGTTTCAGTTCAGTGCAATTCCAAAGCCCTACTTTCTCTAGTATAAAACAGACTATTTCAGTAGGAAAGGACCTACAACAATCATCCAGTCCAACTTCCTGACTAATTCAGGGCTTACAGAAAGCTAAAGTGTGTTATTAAGGGTTTTGTCCAAAAGGCCCTAAAACACTGACCAGCTTGGGGCATCAACCACATCTCTAGGAAGCCTGTTCCAGGGTTTGACCTGACTCTCAGTACAGAAATTCTTCCTAATGTCCAGTCTGAACCTCTCCTGGTGCAGCTGTGAACCATTCCCACATGTCCTGCCAGTGTATCCCAGTGATTTCAGCATGTCCCTCTACACTTATCTTCCTCATGAAAATGTGGAGGGCAAGGATGTTGCACCTAAGCCTCCCCTCCAAACTAGAGAACCATAAAGTCCTCAGCTGCTCCTCACAGGACATATCCTTTCACCAGCTTTATTGCTCTCCTCTGGAGTAACTCAAGGACCTTCGTGTTCTTCTTAAATTGTGGGGCCCAGAACTGCACAAAATATTAATGGTGATTATGTTTATGAATTTATTAGATTTAATTTATGAAGACAGAATGATATGGCCTCTTTTTGGAAAAAGAGTAAGAGAATATAGGATCTTCAAGTGTTCTGTCCAAACTTTTCATATTCATTAATGTTTACAAATATGTAAGGGGTGAGTGTCAGGGAGATGCAGTTAGGCTTTTCTCAGTGATGACCAGTGACAGGACAAGGGGTAATGGGTGTAAATTGGAGCATAGGAGGTTCAAGGTGAATATCCGAAAAAATTTTTTTACTGTAAGAGTGACAGAGCCCCGGAACAGACTGCCCAGGGAGGTTGTGGAGTCTCCTTCACTGGAGACATTCAAAACCCACCTGGATGAGTTCCTGTGTGATGTACTCTAGGTGACCCTGCTCTGGCAGGGGGGTTGGACTAGAGGATCTTTCGAGGTCCCTTCCAGCCCCTAAGATTCTATGATTCTATGATATTTTTTATAGAGTGGAAAACCTTTGGTGAGAAAAGGTATGTGGATGTTCTATGTCTAGACAGTGGATAGACTATGATGTTAGAGGACAGAAATGTAGGTAGGAGTGTGACTTAGCCACAACTCAGCTTCCAGGCTACTGTTTGCTGTGAGCAAAGCAATAGAGAAAAGAGGGTGAAAGCTATAGCCAGCATAATTTTCCTTGTCACTGGCTTAAAGAATATTACTATGGTCTAGAGATGACACTGACAGCTCTTAAAAACACAATTTCATGTTCTTAAGATATTTTCAGTTGGTATTTTGCAAGCAAAACTGTGACCTTCTCTACTTATAACTTGATTGCTCAATATTTCCTACCAGAAATAAAACTTCCTCTTTAATCTCTTGTGCCCTTTCTTACAATACTTGTTTGAGAAAGAGAATATCAATACTGAGATAACTGTTTTGTTTTCGGCTTTTTTTTTTTTTTTTTTTTTTTTCCTCTTTTTCCTCTACCTAGTCAAATCCTATTCAGGGCTAGCTGAGCTATCCAAAGTATTGAACTGCTAGAATTAATTTATTTGAGAAGAAAGAAAAAGACAATGTGCTAAAACTGCATGTATGAACCCATCCAGGCTCAGACTCCTGCTGCCAGAGTGACAGCTGCTGTGTCACTAAGAACATCTAAGAGTGCTAGAGTGGGTGAGAGGGAAGATCAGTGCAAGAGTCCAGCTCTGCACAGATCCATTGTGACCATTGAACTTCTGGAGCTCCCAAGAAAGGTAAAGTGTAGATTGTTCTTTTTTTCCCTTCTCCTTCAACATTTTAACTTTAATTTCTTTCTGACAGCCTTGTGCTTCTCCCCTCTCCCAGTGACTTGGTGGGGGTCTCACCGAGTACTTTGGATTTTTCTAATGTTAGTGTCACTCTGCATGTATCCTCTGATTCAAGGCATGTCTGGGAGTTGCACTAGGCACAAAATGTGCTGGTTTAATCTTCCTCACTGTTTTGTACCTGTTTTGTTCTATTTATAGGAGACCAAGATGCAGTGAATATTTCCACTTTTCCCAATTGGGAACAATGAAAGAAAAGCCTGATGCTCCCAGGTTAAGACAGGGAGAGAGATAATGGGAAGGTTCTTTCTTCAATACTCATTCCCACCCCTGAGGACAAGTGCTTGGCTACAGTGATCCATGCATGCCAGCAAGCTACCAAGTTATTGGGCTTGTCAGTAATGCCTTTAAATGGTAACTGTATGCTTCAGTGCTTAGTCTGCTGTGTGGGATGGCAACAATCAGCTCCTCCCAACTTGTCCTCACTGAAAGTTTAGAGTGGCAGGTATGATGCATACTCATTTTTTCATAAATCTGGGAAGCTACATACACATCACCTTCTCCCTGCCCACCCCCAACATCCTCCTTTCTCCCAGCTCTTGAGTAAAAGCCTCCCCTGCAACTCCTGTGCAAATATTTACACTACTTCTGAAATCTAGTATTCAGTATGTTCTGCCTTTGATCACAAATGCTGCATTTACGAATCTAGCTGCTCTCTGCCACTGACTCCAGGAGTCTAGAATGGGATTTTCCCGGGTCTGCCCAGCAGGTTCAGTGGTGATGTGAGCATTACTTGTGGAGAGCACAATAGTGGTTTGCTATATTTTTATATATTTGTGCATGTTTCAGTATTTTCTTCTTCATCAATATTGTTTCATCAAAACTGTGCAGTTTAGATTCCAACCTATAAGTCTGTCCTTTTTACTCTCTTTCCTTTCCCTTTCTGAGAAGGAAGAGAACGGAGAGCATCTGTCATTAATTTAATTGCCAGCCCAGCATTAAACCTTGACATATAGCTAGTTCCTAACACAGTTGCTGTCTGTGTTAGACTCCAAATTTTCTCACTGCTGGGACTGACAGCATCTATTTTGCATGCAACTGTACTTCCATAATTTAAAAAATTTCTAGTTTTTAGGTTCACAATGCAAAAAAGTTCTTCTAACGCCATCAGACTCTTCTTGGAGCAAGAAGATGGAAGCTTTGTAGGGCTTCCCTACTGGATATCTAGTAGGTATATTAACAGGGCTGCTAACACTTTGGGTCTGCCAAGTGCTGAACTTCCGTTATCTGCTTTCTTAGCAGAAGTTTTATCTGAGCAGAGGTTATAATTCTTCTAAAGACATGTTTGAGGCTCTTGGAGACAGCTTTATAATTTCTAACCAGATGTTAGTAGTTTCTACTGAGAAAAGGATTCCCTTCTTATGAAAATTAGTTCTCTAGATCATGCAGTTTCTCTTCCACATCTTAATAAAAAATTCTTAACTCTGTGGGAGAGAGAATATGTGCAAGTGCAAACATTTTTAAAATTTTTGTTTCCTAGTGATCTTCTCCTCTGAATCAAGCTTCCTGTGTATCTGTGAAAATCTATAATTTCTTCTCTAACTCTCTAGCTTCTGAGACTCCTAATGATGTCCCCATATCTCCTGCTGTTTCTGGAATAGAGTATTAGCCTTCTCCCTTCATGGACCAGCCACTGTAGGTGGAATGATTTTCCTTGGCTTCAGCCTCTTCTTAGTCTACATGTAGCTCTGCTTTCCAGAGAACTAGTGAGATTTACCAATCTTCCATCATTGCTGGGGTAGGACATATGTAATACAACTTAGACAGCATAAAGTTGATTCTACATATACTGGTTACTCAGTCACACAATAGCAGTTTAAATAGCCTCACTGCCCCACAAGTGAAGCCTCATAAGCTGAAACTCAGTACAGTAGTGATGAAGATGGGTATCTTGTGGCTTGAATCCTGGAACAAGACTTAGAATATTCAATTCTATTCCAGAGTCAGTGATAAAGGGAAAAGTTGCTTAATATTCTTAATATTGTGTCTCCAGTTGCATGTAATTTATCTTAGTTTAAGAATAATTCTACACTCCCATGCTTTTTTATGAGTGCTATATAGAATGTGGATTTTTTCTTTCTTAGCATTTTTAGTCATTTGTGTTTGGTTTGGTTTTGGGTTTATTTTTTTGGTAGTGGGAATTTCTTCCACTAAGTATCCTATATAGCTCACTTTTGAATTTGGAATACTGGACTAAAGTAATTTTTGGTCTAATTTAGTAGAAAAGATCTCTTAACAAAACCAGTAATAGGTTGTTAATCTAGCTTCTGAAATAAGAATATATACTAAATGTCAAGTTCATTAAGAAGTTCTGTGGGGTATTGAAATCTCTCCATCCTGAACACAATACAAGCACATCTGTATTATATAGCATATTTTTGTGCAGGCATCCATACTGAGATGTGCGAGTAATACTGCCATACTGTATAACACTCTTCTCCTGACACACAGAACTGATTAGCTATGAAAATTGTTTATATTGCTTTTGTATTGAAGCTATTAGTTAGCTTTGCCTCTAGTAGCAGGTGTAGCACTAACGTATCTTGTTCATCTGCATCTGAATCAGTAGTTCAGATGAGTTCTTGGGTTCCTACGTGAATATATGAACAAAGGTTTAATTCTCTTTCTTTTCCTTTCTTTTCCTTTCTTTTCCTTTCTTTTCCTTTCTTTTCCTTTCTTTTCCTTTCTTTTCCTTTCTTTTCCTTTCTTTTCCTTTCTTTTCCTTTCTTTTCCTTTCTTTTCCTTTCTTTTCCTTTCTTTTCCTTTCTTTTCCTTTCTTTTCCTTTCTTTTCCTTTCTTTTCCTTTCTTTTCCTTTCTTTTCCTTTCTTTTCCTTTCTTTTCCTTTCTTTTCCTTTCTTTTCCTTTCTTTTCCTTTCTTTTCCTTTCTTTTTTTTCCCCTTCCAAAAAATCTGCTATGTATGTACTTAACTCCTTCATCTTGATTTTTGTAGCCACATAGTGTAACCTTAACTAGAGGTTGTTCTTGTTTACTGTAAGCAGGACTTTCACATTTTTCTACATACTGTTTTGCTAAATCACTATCTAGTGACGTGTTGGTTGATGTAGGATGTGTACTAATGGATTATATGTTCCATTCCTTGCATATTTTCCATATTTCTCTGTGCACTGTTCAAAAGATTTCCTTCACAAAACTATCATACAGAGTACAGTTATCTTTTATGATCTGTTATTTGTTGGATTGATGCCATGTAAAAGAAAATCAGAGATGTGAACAGCCTGTTTATTAAACTATTATATGTTTGTTTATACCTCAAGTCATTCAACACAGTTTGTTTATACCTCAAGTCATTCAACACAAAGTGCTTGTTTCCGAATACTATCAGAGAAACCTTATTCTTCATGTAAGGTTCACTAGCATATTTTATCTGCTAATTAATCAGATGAGTAAACATTCAGAATTTCTCTTGTAGCCTCCTTGCAGGTCTGTACTGTTGTTTATATCTGCTATTTTCAATGCTGCGCTGGTGTGCAGAATTCCTCCCGAATTTTTAGAGCTGGGTGTAATAACAAGATGTATTTCTTTCCATATATTTTGTGCATGTGCGATGCTAGGGTGATTTTACAGAAAGTGCTTATGTCATTAGTTCATAGAGAAACTGGTAACAATCACTTCTGTACGAGCTTCACAGATTGCAAGTAATCCTAGGAAAGATAAGCACAAATATATTCTTCAGGATTAAGTAAATCTGCAGATGTTTCAGCTCATACATATCTAGTCATCTACGAGACACTCTTGGAACTACAGGAATAAAGGAATTTGAAACCTAAGAGATTGAACTGCATAACCTACAGTGGGGTTGAAAGAGTATTGAGAAAACTAAAATATATTGGAATGTAACTTAATCTTGCATTCTTCTTTTCGACAATCTAATTGCCACTGACAGGATTAGCCCTTTTTTAACAAGTCCTAGTTTAGCTAAGGAGAGATGAGGAATTAAGTGGCCCCTATTAGCACTTTACCATGGAGTGAGCTGCAACTGTCAAGTTGCCTCACTCAAACCTAGGCTGTATCTGCTTACTTCCATTCAGTTAAATATTATAAGTTTACTGCACCCATATTTTGATGTATGAAAATGGGTTTCCTCTTCAGTTTGCCAGAAAGACTAACGTCCTGGCAGGTAAGTGTTGAAGTTCCTGCTTTATATGTTTTCCTTTTAAGCTGTATGCTATAATGTTTTAAAAGTTTTCAGCTAACAAAGGTATTTCAACTACTGACAAAGATAAATAATTAGTGAGTGAACCATTAAAAAAATTAAAAAATAAAAATTGTAACTGTCACAGGAATGAATTGCTTTTAAGGCTGCTGAATTTATTAGTAGATGTGAACTTGATACTAGTGTGGCAGACCCAGAAACGCAATAAATCAGGGGACTCTGAAAGAGAGCCTAGTACAGAAAGAATTAACCCAATGCAAAAAACTCCTATTATGGAGATGAATAATATAACAAGATAGGAAAAAAACCGAAATGCCAAGGATGTGATATCTTAAGTACTGGAGGATTAACTGTATTGCTTTACCTCAGGCATTTCAGTTACTCAGTGAAGGATTTTCTTAACTGGATTTTTTTTTTTTTTTTCCAGTAAACTCTTTGGTTTCAAATTTAACTACAGTAAACTAGTAATGCAATACTGTCCAGAGTTACACAGTAAATTAGGAAATTGTAACAATTTATTATAGTACTGCAGTGGATTTTATTTTCAAAATGTTGACTGTGGGTGAGTGTAAGGCTAGTAGAAATGGTAGGAGTTAGTGCTCTTTGTGATCTTGAGAAGGAAAAAAGAGTCTTCCACTTTTAGAGGGTGTAGCTGAGACTTGTGGCAGGTTTCTTTGTTGAGAGAACTACAGCTAGTACCTTCACATTTTAATTATGAAATTTATATAAAAAGGTAAAAGTTGTAAGCAGGATGCTTTTGGCAGGGAGGTGGGGGAAGCATTCTACTTCACACCTGTAGAGCCTGTCATACTCTCAGTGGATGGTAGGACAGGAGGGGGGATCTTGAAACATAATTTGAGGGGAGAGGCAGCACCCTACTAAATTAGTTTGGAAAAAAAATCCCTTAGAATGTGGGTATACATATTAATTTACCCCTTTCATTAGCAAATACTCTTCTTTGGACAAGATTATTCCTCAGTCATCATGGAAAGAAGCCAGCTGGTAGTTGCTTTATTTTCTTTATATTATGGCAGCAGGAAGCTAAAGCTGAAATTTAAAGGTTTTCCCTTTGCAATTCAGAGATGTGTCTTGCAAAGGTAAAGAACTCAAGTTCCAGGTCTACAATGGCATTGTGTTTCTACCTAGTATTTGTCAAACAGAATACAGGCTGGTGACAAGGTTGCCAATGGATATAGATAACAAGATTTTGTATGCACTCCATAGGTATGTCTAGAGTATTTTCAAATTTCTAGCTTAAATGGTGTATTACCCCTATTTAAACATATGCTTTATATTATATTTTTATATACACTGTCACTACCATTTACCCCTTTGGTTAGCAAATGTTCTTCTTTGAAGGTGACTGCTCATCAGTAATTGTAGAATCTCTGAATAAACTTATTTTTTTTATCTGTTGTTGAGAAATCTGTGAACACGGAGAATTTCTTCTAATGAATGGAAGCTTGGTAACTGCATATTACTCTGAGTATCTGTTATAAACTGTTGATTTTCTGCACATTTGTTTTGTTCTTTTTGTATAACAATTTTTCATGAAGAGCCATTTAAAAGGATGTAATGCTGAAATAGCTCATGATTACAACATACAGTGATAGAGTGGAGACCTGGGGAGAAGACTGCTTAGGTATGCAAAAAGACCTGATCAGTTAGATTAAGGGCTTCCATTTCTCTAATTCAAGTAATGATGTCCAGCAGGACAAGGTGGTCCAGAAGGTCATCTGCAGCTACTGTCTTCTGGGAAAGTATATAAAGCTGCAAAATACCTGTAGAAACTGTTGAATATGGGTATCATGACAGCAAGTACTGGAGCTAGTTTTATAAAACAAGTTTTGTTAAAGAGACAATGAAGGCATGGATTACAAGAGGAAGGAGAAAAGAGAAGGATTGTGAAGAGTGACCACATGTATCAAGAATTTAAAGATAAAGTAGACAAGCCTGTATGATTTCCATACTTGTAAAATTCATGCTAACTCATCTCAAAGTATCTATGTTTTCATGAAATAGAACTAGGATTTCTGCAGAAACAGTCCAAGAGTTCTTTTAAAGAACTGCAACTTTTTTATGTATTAAAATTTGTTTCTTACTACTATATTTTAGTAAATAGGAATCTATAAACATGGAGTATTTAGTGGGCATATATACAGGAAGATAATTATGGAAAGTAAAAATTTCTTGTCTTGCCAGATTCCTATGCATTTTTCATTAGATTAGTATAAAGATTTTATTTCTTTATTTATTTAAAATTAGTCAGAATTGAGAATAAAATGTTTTCAGTTAATCTGAAGCACTTCAGAAAAGACATTTAGCAGCAAAATTCAATGTGGTGTTAGTTTCAAGTTGGTCAAACCCACATTTCAAAATCAGATATTTCCCAGGAAAGACATTTTCGGCTCCATATGCTCTAGTGTGTAAATCCTGGTCTGTTCCAGATTGCTTAGAGTGTTTCTTTTTTGGTTACTAATTGAAGACAAGCTTTCTGGTTCCTCTTCTTATCTCTCTTGTAAATGATAGTCTTTTAAATCCTAAACCCTAAGACCATGCAGATGGCTCTTCAGGAAGGGCTGCTCATTAATACATTGAACAGCCACCTGTGATCCTAAAGAAAAAATAAATCCTACTCTAATCAGGTTTCATATTAAGCAGTAGTACTCTATTTAAATTAAGGGCAGGAGAGCACTGGAACAATTGCTTAGGAAATAAAAATCCAGTTTGCATAGCTTTCTGTCAATAATCTGAACAAAGCCACTGTTAAGGAGGATGGTGCTCTGCTGAAATGTTTCAGCTGATACTGCAAGTGTTCGACTATAGCACTAGCCATCTGACTCCAGTGGAAGATTTGCCTGTTTATTAAAATGTATTCTGTTCTTTCAGCAGTGAAACTGTGATTTTTTCTTTCTTTTTTTCCTCTCCTTGTTACAATCTTCTCTCTCTACACAGAAAACAACCCTAGATAAGCAGATTGATATTTGGGATAGCTCCTTTTAGTTGCTCTGTGCAGCACTTTCAGCTTTTCATTGCAGTTGGACTTGTTAGGAGGAGCTAACTGACTGGTTGTTTCCTGGGCTCTGTTTCATAAATTACAGCCCAGCATGCACGAGCATGATTCCTACAGTTGCAGTAATCCAGAGGCCTGCCAGTTCCTGACTTTATGCCTGTTTCTTCCTACTTGTTTAATAATATTGCACTGGAATTTCCTGTCTTAGATAGTTTGCTATTGCATCTTCAGGAGTCTGTGAGTAATTTTGGCTTTTTCAACTCTGTTAATTACACTATAAACAAGAATGCTTGTGCTTAGCAAGTAGTTCACTAGCAGCTAAGATTTGAGATTCCGTGCTGTGTGAGTTCCGTTGCATTGAACTTTGTAGCTCTTCTCCTGCTGGGGTTGAAACAGCTTCATGAAGTTGCATGTGGTCAGTGCATTTGGGCTTCCCTCATTTCTGAAATAGGCTACTACTCCCCACATTTTTTGATCTTCTATAATAAAATATAGTGATGCTGTATTACACCTCTTTTGTGTCTAATTGAGACATGTGGTGTGTCTTATATTTTTGTACAATTTGTATATTGTATCTAGCAATAGCAGTAGAACTGTTACATGTACACAATTCTCAGCTTGCAGGAAAATAATGAACTCTTTCCACAGTCTCCCCCTGCATCTACTCTAAATGAGAACAGACATACCAGTTAAAAGCAGGACAGTGTTAACATGAAGTGTCTGAACAACTGCAAAGCTTAACTAACACACCTCCCTTCTCTCTCTCTCTCTCTTTTTCTTTCTTTCTTTCTTCTTTCTTTTTCTTTCTTTCTTTCTTTCTTTCTTTCTTTCTTTCTTTCTTTCTTTCTTTCTTTCTTTCTTTCTTTCTTTCTTTCTTTCTTTCTTTCTTTCTTTCTTTCTTTCTTTCTTTCTTTCTTTCTTTCTTTCTTTCTTTCTTTCTTTCTTTCTTTCTTTCTTTCTTTCTTTCTTTCTTTCTTTCTTTCTTTCTTTCTTTCTTTCTTTCTTTCTTTCTTTCTTTCTTTCTTTCTTTCTTTCTTTCTTTCTTTCTTTCTTTCTTTCTTTCTTTCTTTCTTTCTTTCTTTCTTTCTTTCTTTCTTTCTTTCTTTCTTTCTTTCTTTCTTTCTTTCTTTCTTTCTTTCTTTCTTTCTTTCTTTCTTTCTTTCTTTCTTTCTTTCTTTCTTTCTTTCTTTCTTTCTTTCTTTCTTTCTTTCTTTCTTTCTTTCTTTCTTTCTTTCTTTCTTTCTTTCTTTCTTTCTTTCTTTCTTTCTTTCTTTCTTTCTTTCTTTCTTTCTTTCTTTCTTTCTTTCTTTCTTTCTTTCTTTCTTTCTTTCTTTCTTTCTGCTATGATGCTTTCTTTAATTTGTAGAGATTATTTTTTTAGCAAGTGAAACATCAGTTTGTTAAAGTTCACACGTTTAAAAACAATTTTCACTCACAGTGATTTAGAAACCAGTGGGAAATGCTGTTCAGGATCTGTGGTTTAATCAGATGAAGTTATCACAGTGACTCCCTTGTTGGTTTCCTGAGATTGTCAGTGTTACCTCTAAGCAACTGAGGTTAAAAACAATGGAGCAGCAGATTGAAATGAGAAATTAGAAAGCAGCTAAGCTAGTGCTCTACACTTCTATATTAAATGCAACGAGGTCACATTCATTGCTATAAATGCATTACTTCATGCAAAGAAGTTTCCATGTTGCTTGCTTTTCCACTGGAAACAATTTAATTGAGCGTTTGTGGGTGGATAGCTTGGGTTACACCAAGGAGTGCATACTTTCTGCTTGCAGGATGTATGCTGCTTCTTACTAGCTTTCTTTCTTAGGGCCATAGATTTTCAGATGGATTTGTGTGAGTAAAGAATTTTAAAATAGTAAATGTTCTTCAGAGAGATTATTTGTTTTTTATAATGAATATTATATCTTCTGAGTATATAAAATGTCCTTGTAAAACTCCTGTAAAATTTTTTTGTAGTGAATAAATTATTTTTGGAACCTGTAACAGAAATTTGAAATCTAATTTTGGCAGTATGCTTGTCCTTTATTGTCAAGTTGTTCCTTTTATGTAGCTGTTGACTAAATTTCTACTACTAAAACAATAACATTAATAACATTAATAACAATAATAATAATAATAATAATAATAATAATAATAATAATAATAATAATAATAATAAATTAATAATAACAATAACAATATAATCAATTGAATTTATGCTTAACATTGCAGAGAAACAGTTTCTTTTGCATTAGTGCACTGAATTGCTTTCTGTGATGATTTTACATGTGCATTACTTTAAACAGTGAACTATGCATACTGTGTCTTATAGTGAGCATGGTACTGCTGGCTACATGTCTTAAGTTGCAATCCATAGAATCATAGAAGATTAAAGTGGCCATCACAAACTGAAAGTCAAAACAATGGTGTTAGTGGGTGTTAGATGTGGGTCAGCAAAATAAACTGTTCAATTCCTTAAATGACTTTGGAAAGTTAAACAAAATAAGTGCTTTTCTCACACTGGTAATATTTGAGATAATTTTAGCAGCTTTAGTGATCAGGTACAGCAAATAAGTACACTGTTATATATGTAATATAAAACTAAAACAACAGTTAAATGAATTTAACTGAGATGGTATGCATTAAGTGACGCAGCGAGTTATAGTATAAACTTCGTTTAGACAACATCTCTGAAAAAAGAAATACATAATATTTCTCTTAGGTGCAAAAGGCTGGATTCAGCATAGTTTCTCTGATGTATGTGAAGCACAAGGAAACAGCTTGGTGAGATATTAAATGTGGAGAATGTGGTATTGTGGCCTGAACAGCCATGTGACTTGTCGTGTTTCATTTGAAAGAAAGTTATCTCTGCAGTGATTTCTGTTTTATTCTAGTCGGGTTATTTAGCTCTGAACATTGCTACCTTACTTTTCCTTTGCCTAACAAAAAAGAGACACTATGGAAAAAACTTGCAAGTTTAATTGAATTTCTTAGGGCACTGTGTTTACTGTCATCTTAAGGGGCTCAACGTGGTCCTGTGGTGTAGCTGAGTACGTGCACTGTGACGATGCTGTAAATACCATGTTTCCAGGAACTGAAACTGTATTGATACAGAATTCTATAGGTGATATTTGGAATATAACATGCCACAAGCAGGATCAAAGTCCTATTGTGCTGGATGCTGTTCAAACAAGTAGTAAAAGGCAGTCCCTGCCCTTCTGAGATTATAAGCTAAACAGGATGATAGGCACAGGATGGAAATACACGCAAATTAAATATAACCTTGGGCAAGTCAGAGCAGGTCAGCAGTCAAAGAAGGAATGAAGTTCTGGAATATATCTGCAGTATGATGTTGTGTTAGAGATGTTTGCAGTGAAGAGCTGGAAAAGTGAATTAGAACACCTGAAGGTTAAGATTGCACTGAACATTTTACTGCTTCTTGTATAGATGCTCTCCTAATTCATAGTTCAGTGCCTCCTTGATGGTACTAATGCTACTTGGAAGAATTTTTTTGTCTCCTATTATGCTAAGTAACTATTCCAATATTTTGCATCCACTTTAGGAAGTCTAGGTAGCTGTTTTTTTCAGAACTCTTCAGAAACATTTTCCCAGATGCTTAGCAGAGTCTCAGCTTTACATCTTTGTTTAAAACACACCAGAGGCTTTTCTCTATAAACACAAGTGAGCTTAACTTTGCAGGAAAGACAGCCCAAGTTACAGCTTTTATATAGCACCTACATTGAGTGCTGCTGGCTGAGTTGTAGGTATTGGTGCCTGACCAAAGGAAATAAAGTTAATGCTTAAAGGTAAGGTTGACATATAAGAAATGTTTTACACAAGTTGAAAGAACTTATTAAAATAACTAAAATCTCCTTAAAACTTGGAGGTCTAATGCTTTGCTAGTGAACTTTCAATGTGGTCCTACAAAAAAATCAGAAAGATATGAACATTGTTTAGAAAGACAGTTACCCTGTGCCCTTGCTTCTGCTAATTATCCAAGGTAGCCTTGGGAATTAAGCGTGGGCCAAAAGTAGTAAAGAACCTGACAGGACCTTTTGAAGCTGTTGCTATAAAATATTATTTACATGCTAACATGGAAAGACTTTGAGTGTGGCATTGCTTATCTGGGAATTAAATATTTCTATATTCCTCAGATTTTCAGATCTACAATACTTTGGTATCACAGAAGAATGCATTGATGTGACTGCATTGTTATGGTTTTGTGTCTTAATCTTTCAAGTAAAGTATAGAACTTAGAACCAGAAATGTAGAGCTGGCAAGAACTTTTTATTCTGTCATTTACAGTGGTCCATTTAAATTTCTAAATTAACTATGTACTTTATAAAGATTATTTCAGAAATTACAAAATAAATAATTAGCTTAAAATAAATTTTTTAAAAAGGTTGTTTTTTGTTTTTTTTTTCCTTATTCTTTTTAAATGGGGGGAGTTTAGCTTTCTTCCTGGCTGAATATTCAGAGTTAAAACAATCTTGGAAAAAAGCACAATAATGTATTATATCCTCTTAAAACAGAATGAGCATATATCTGTGATATCTGTGTTCTGGTAGGTTGCTCAGCAGATTGAAATTTATGGAATGTGTGGAGCAGAGAGAGGAAAGAAAGTAATCTAGAAAAAAAAAGTCAGTTGCAATCATACTTGTGGAGAGAAGGAAACCAAAGGGAGTAAGCGGCAACATTGAAGATAAAATCAGCTGTTGAAATCAGTATCTCCAAAGTTTCTTGAAAATGTTGTTTTATACTTTTAAACAAAGTGTCTGACAATTTGATCAGGGGGTGAAAAGAAAAACTTTGAATCATACTATTAATGAAGCACCTTTGGGCTTTCTTGTGTAATTTTATCTCTGTATTCTTTTTCTGTAAACAGTTGTTCAGTGACTGTACTGATGCTAAAATGTACTTCAAAGATGCATGTGTGGATGTTCATAGCAGGCGAGCATTTACGTTTGTATATATGCAGAAAAGGCCTTAAGCAAAAGTGGTACTGGTTGTTTACATGTATTTGCATTCTCATGATCAAGGACAGGATTGCTTCAGTATTGTGTCAGGATTTGAGTTTTGTGCATCTGAAAAAGTAGTGCTGTGCTCCTGTGTTCCAGATATATTTAAATTTTCAGGCACTAACACAAATATTCTCCCCAAGTAGCACAGCTCCTGGCTTGTGTACAGAGAACACACTGTTCTTTCAGGGGCTTGCTGGAACTTGCTGTTCTCAGTATGAGAAATGATGGTGTCCTTTGCATTATGTAATTTGCCGGCAAGTTTTACCTGTCACAGTGATTTTGAGTTAGGAAAGCTAAGCCTTGCTATAGCCCAGAATCTGAATTATAGCCCATGGATAGCCTGTTAGCTTACTTGGTACAACCTATCTTAAGTATGATCTCACTTATCCTCTGCCAAACCAATGCAGAACAAAACTTTTTTTTTTTAATTTTCATGGTCAGAGGCTTTCAAGTAAGGACTGCAAGTACATGATTTGTAGGTTGCTGAACTAAAAAGACTAAATTATTCTAGTTCAGTTACTGACTTGAAAAGGTGATAGAGGGAGAGAAATACATAGAAATAGAGAGAAGTATATTATCGTTATGGAATTAATTGTGTGTACTTTTTTTTAAGGTGTGGACGACAAATATTTTCTTTGTACTTGATGTGTGTATTTGTAAGTGGTTTGAGGGCAGGCTAAGAGCTCGAGTGGAAGGGGGTGGAAGGTGTCTTTATGGCCTGTGACGGAAGAGGATCTAGATGGAATAAAGGGACTCTGTTTGCTGTGCTAACTGAACTGGCAAAGCCTGAAAGCTGTTTTATACTCAGTTTCACTAAAAAACCCATAATTTTGAGAATGTAAGAGATGTGCATGCCATGAAATGTGAGTAATTGAAGTCCATGGTTATAATTATCTCAAACAGCTGCCCTATATCTTAAGCTCTCTAGTCACTATTTGAAAATTACAGTTGACTATAGTACATAAATATCTGTAGGGGAGAGGAATACAGCTGATCTTGCTATACTGAGTTTCAATAGGTAATCAAACCACTTTTCAGTGATAATATATCCCCTGGGTCCAAACATTTTGGAAATGCATTTAAAAATAAATTAAAAAAAATTATTTTGTTCATTCTACATTAGAATTTGAAAAACGTAGGTCCAAACATAATAATAAGCTCCTTAATATAGTTATTTTCACAGCATTTTAAAAAAAAAGTGTTTTGTCTGTGATATTTATTGTTATATACCTGCAAATAATAGTTAGTATGCGGTTATACATACATAACATTTATATGCACAACTGAAAGTTGAATTTTGGTGATGATGATTTTACTTGTTGTTTTTAAAACTCATATATTACATTTCATTCAATATGTATAATTTATTTATTTATTTTTTTTAATCAACAATTAGCAGTTAAGAAGTTGAAATGTAATCCATCTGTTCTTTATCTTATGGTCTAGGGTTCTCATCTTTCATAAGCTCTTTCAGATCTGACCATTGATGTGAAGATTGTAGATTTATTAATTTACAGCCAAGGAGTCTGCATTGATTTCTATCCTTCTACTTCTTCTTTCCTGTCTCATGAGTAAAGTGATCCAGAAGAGAATATATATTTGTATGAAAATACATTTTCTACTTTCTTTACTCTCAGTAATACATTTCTGACACAAAATTACTGTAATGAGTACATGTGTATGTATACAAACCATCGTCTACACACACACAAATCTACAAAATGCAAATTATACTTGAAATCACACTTAGAATTAAATCAAGGGCTGGATTTTTAATATTGCCACTTTTCAGAATCTGAATACTGTATATAGCTTCTGGACTCAGCTGTTACAGAGGTCAGAACATGTGTGGCTCATCCATTTGAACAGATGGTAAGATCTGTGATGTTCCAGACATCTGCGATGTTGCATGGTGTCTGGCACTAATGTGTGCATCCATCCACCCATCTTTGACCATTAAAATCACTGGCCTAGCTCCAGCCTTTTGGTATATGAAATTTCCAGCAGTGTGCAGCCCTTGGACTTCTAGGATAGAAAACCTGCTATTCATCTCTTTTGTCTTCATGTGGATGCCTCCTGTCAAGATATTTAATTATGAAGAGAGAGGAAGCTGTTAATCACTAACCTTTTTAAAAGTAAATTCCCATATAGTGGATATAGCTCAGCATGACTGTGTAAAGCAAACAAAGCAATTAGCTGAGACCTGAAAAGATCAGTTATCAATATGTTGTGCACTCAATTAAAATTAAAAGGTACAGGAATATTGACCTAATGCCCCCCTAATCAAGATTGACTACATATTTATTTTTTTTTTAAATTTAAACATACATTTCTGTTTTAATAACATCTGTTGTTCTGAATAATCTGTTCAAGTTTATTTTGGATTAAGTCAGCTACTCCTGATGACAAAACAAAGTTTGAGAACGTAAGCCCCAGTCATTACAGCCATTTCCTGAAACCTTCTCTCAGAAATAACACCAAGGCTCTTTATTCAAACATTAAGATTGAATTGCCTTGTCATGTGCCTAGCTGTGGGAATATCAATGTACAGGATAACCCGTGGGAAGAGATAGTCACAATACGAGTTGTTCAAAAATTGCGATATGGATTGCATGAGAAATAATGAAAGGTAACATTTAACATACACACAAAAAAAGTAGCTCTAGAAAAGAGCTGCATCAACGTAGTGGGGCTGTATGGCCTTTTATGTCCAGACTTGGAGTGCAATAGCAAAACACAGCAATATTAGAAAGGAAAAAAAGGCAGTTTTCTGTGTTGTTTAACAGCATTTGTTGGCACACCTGCTAGGGCAGAAAAAGAATATAGGAAAAGGTAGGAAATAATGCTTTCTGAAGACATTAGTTCAAAAGTCTGGGAAGATACGCTTTTGTAGTTCATTGGACTGAGAGATTTGGAGGTGGTGCTTTACGGCTTGAAGATCTGATTTTTCTGGAGGTCTTACACTAGCTTCATTCTGAAATGCTACACTTATGAGCTCTTTTTTAACAAAAGCAGAATTGCTTGCTTTTGGATATTATTTCCTGTAGTTTCAGGTACTGACTCTATCTCTTACTTATTGCACCTTAAGAGCAAATTATTACCTTCAAAGTGTGTTACTAATGTGCGATAAAGTAATTATAAATACTTTCTAGTCCTCCATGTAAGTCTAAGATTTTTAATATAATGTCTGTTTTTAGACACTCTTAATCTGCCTAAGCTATACACAGCATTTCTTTAAAAATTCCTCTCTTCATTGAGGATACTTTCCATTCTCAGAAGGTTTTCATGGCTCCTTGCAGTTTCCACTTGCAGATACTGAACAACATGCCCTGTATGTTGTAATACTCTCATTATCTTTCCTGATCACAAATTGCTCAAGCTGACTGCTAGAAGTTGTAACTGTACTTTCCTGACAGTAAGAAAAATCTATGTAGTTGTGATTTTATACATTTTAATTTTATTTTTACTTAAGTGGCATCTGTTTGTGAGCATGTAGTCTTGGAATCCTTAATAAAGCAGGGATGAATCTGAGGCTCTTCACCCACCCATGTCATGCAGCTCCAGGTCCCATTGCACTAAAGCAGTTCAATATTTATTTATTTACTCGCTTACTTATCACTCCAACTCACACAGCCATCTCCCTAGTGGAAAGTATCTAAAATGATGTGGAAATTATGCTTTCTTGCAGAAAATTTCCTGCAGGTGAAATTCTCATAGTATGAAATGTGATACATCCAGTATGCTTCAGAGTCTGGCAGGGTGGGGATATTTAGGGGGTAAAAAGCCAGCATGGTACAGTGAAGATTAGCTGGGAGACAAACCTAGTGAAATCTTGTCTTTTATTCCTACTGGGAACAGCCCATGCAATGTGCTACCCTTCAAGACTGAGCCAGCTGGCATTCACTGTCCCCGTGCTAGTTTTGCAGCACTGAGCCAAGAAACACGTTTGCAGTTCCTATGGGGGGGTCAGTGGTCCAGGGTTCAACCTTGCACCCCAGCCACGTTTTGTTTGACTTTCAGGAGTACAGGTCTATCCACTGTGTTTACTTGTGCTACTCTGTTGTGTTTTGTCTGGGTAACTTCTCAGCCTGCTTCTTACACCAGCTGACCAGCTTCCTGGTCTCTCTGCGTGCTTGGGAAGGCAAGTCCTCCCCAGGACAGCTGAAGAAAACCCTACAGGTAAGAGTAATTCCTCTCTACAGGGCAGGGGCTGAGTGTGCTTTGCCCCTCCAGGATGTACACTGGCTGGGACACCTGCTGTGTCCTTTGTACAGGGGTTTGTGTGTTTGGGCTGTAGTGGTTTTGGGCACTGTCTGCAACAAACCTGAGTGACCCCAGGGGTGTGTTTCCAGATTAACCCCCTTTCCTGCCTCAGTTGCCTTGTTTGAGAGTAATCTGGGAGTTTTGTCCAAATAGATTTAAGATAACTTTGAGTTAAAAACACTGAATTGAGGCTTTGCCATGGGAACTTAATCAAGGTGTTTACATTTACAATATATCACAAAGAAAAAGCACAATATAGTTTTAAGTATACAAGATGTCAAGATAATGCATTTCAGTGGTGTTACCTGCCTGAAATTAGGCACTAACCTGGGCCCTTGCTGTCTTTGGTTGGGAATACATTTCAGAGACCGACAATGAAAAGTTTGAAAAATGCAACTTTTCTCCACTTTTGTAGCTTGCACTATTTTTATATTAAAGCCAGTAGTTTTTCCCGTTCGTCATAAGGATAACCCATGGGCAACTTAGTGTGCAGAGATTTCTGTCAGCATTTTGTATTTACTTAGGGTTTTTATCTATTTGCTTTACACTATCACATGCCTAAATACTCAATGCTGTACACATACTTTAATTTTGACAAAGTTTCTCTTTCCTATGGGGAAAAAAATTATGATGCTACTTCAGGGAATTAGTTGATATGTGCATAAAATCAAATCTGGATCAATGATTCCTTAGGAAATACGGAATAACACAATGATGTTGCTTGAGAAAGTCAACTCATTAACTGACAGGCTGTGAAAATGTGTGCACACGATATATCAACATGTGAAATACATCTGAACCTGAAGCTACTACTGAATAATTGAAATTTACAGGTGACACTTTATGTATGAAGTTCTGCTGACACACATGCTAGATGTTTTTAACTGTGCTATACTTCACGATGATCAGATATTCACTAATGACTAAATTAAAGGGCAGCTGAATTGAGAAGAAAAATCAGGTAATTACGATAGAATGTTTGGATCTTTGAAATCAAAATCACGGGTCACAGAAAACACAAAACTGTAGCAAAATCTGAAGACTACTACTGCCAGTTACTCCCATGCAGATTATGTAGTAAGAGAAAGGGAACTGACCAGAGCAGCAGTTTCAGCTGAATTTGCTGCCATGAGGCAGTCCCCCTTAAGGGATTTTGTGATTCTGAGTTCATTTTCAGGTTTTCCAGGGGATTATTTTTCAGCCTGGAGAATATGAAGCTTCGGGAAAACCTTATTGTGACTTTCCAAAATATAAAGATGGCTTAAAAGAAAGACTTTACTATCATGGCCTGTAGTGACAGAACAAGGGGCAACAGTTTTAAACTGAAGGGTGGTAGGTTTAGATTGTATATGAAAAATAAATTATTCACTGTGAGGGTGGTAAGACCCTGGGACAAGTTGCCCAGAGAAGCTGTGGACGCCCCCTCCCTGGAAGTGTTCAAGACCAAGATAAATGGGGCTTGGAGTAACCTGGTCCTTGTCTATAGCAGAAGTGCTGGAACTAGAGGATCTTTAATGTCTCTTCCAACCCAAGCCATTTTGAGATTTTATGATTATAACTTGATGGTTATAGCTGTCTCTGTGTCTTCATATATCTCTTGTCTTCTTATATATCAATCCAGTCCTCACCTTTGTCAGCTTCTCCTATATTTTTCTGTGACAATCTATGGTAGCTTTCCCCTCTCCTAGCTCACTAGCCACGTTGATTCCTGTCTCTACTTATTTCCCTCTTTTTCCAACCTGTTAACCTCTGTCTCAGTCTTTTCATTTTCTGTCCTGGTACTTTCACCCCCTGATGTATTGCCATGGTTGCTTATACCTTAGTACTAGACTCATGCAGAACGAAAATCAGTCTTGTGATAGTGAGGAGAGTTGTGGCAATTAAGTAAACTTGCTCTGTATTTGGGATGTCAGTCCATTATGACTCTCCATCTGTAGTCATGCCAACTGTTTATCCTTTTCAGTTCCTGTGTACCCAGCATAATATAGATGTGGTGCCTGCAGAAGTTGAGACACAACAGAATATGGTCAGTCAATCCAAGTCTTCTGAAAAATCAGCTGCAGAAGTTGGTCCCTGTCATGCCTGTGTCAGATGATTTCTTTTCCTCTTCCTCCCACAGGTTTTATTATTTAGCAATATTTACAAGGACAGCTCAAAGAACACCTCTGATGTGCTTAATTTCTCCAAATTTCCTGTCATATCTTTCTCTATATTCATTGAATTCTGTGGCTAACCTGTGTCCCAGAAATTCAGTTTGAAGTAAACATCTGTTAAGGGAGATTTCACTTCAAAGAAATTAAGTTTGGCAAAACTTAACAACTGAAAACAGGTTCATATCTAAGCAGTGTAGCTGGAGGTTGGTTAGCAGCCCTTATCCCATGAGACTGTGCAGTTATTTCTGAGAGGATGACAAAACAAATGTTGGTCTCTTCAGAGAGAAGCATGGAAGAGGAGCTTCTGGTGCTGCTCAGAGACATGATGAGACTAAGCTAGATGGTGGGCAGCTTCTCTGTGAGGAACCATGGCAGCTGTGGAAGTATTTGGTACCTTACTTCCTCTTGTAGCTGGGAGTCGGTTTACACAGTCACCCCTAGGCCAGAACAGGCATGTGCTTGTTGTTTGAAAAAGCGTATCTGCTTACCGGCCTAAGCCAGGCTTGAGATGCAGTTGACCATCTGGACCCTCAATTTCTAAAAGATTCTTTCCAAATCAGGCTTTGCATTCTCCTCTGCTTTGTATTCATCTGGTTTAAATTCTGTTTCTTGGGAAATACATTGCTGATATGTACAGGAGAGATCCTGTACAGCAGAAAAGTTTTCATCTTTACTACAAAGTTGTTTTAGAGAGTAAAGTATTGTTTAATCTAAATGTTGCTTTTAGGATTTTTAGGACAAGCTCAAAAAAAAATGTTTCTCCCGACTCAGATTCAAATTGAAAAGCATTATTTTAAAAATAAATTTGAAAAAACAGAATTGCCTCAGGGCTCACCCAGTTGTCACAAACACGCTGTCCTGAAAGAAGCATTATGTCTACAAAATAAACAAAGTGATTTGCAACAAATTGCACTGGGTTTTGACTTTGGCCAGCAAAAACTGGGGCAAACAAGAAAGAGAGAACACATATCCAAGTTTATCCCCAAACAGTTTGCAGAATAAAGGTTATTTTCATTAAGGTATGTACTTGTAGAAGGAACAGACTCACTATTTGTTGACAAAAAGATAAAAGCTCTGCAGATTTTCATATGTGTATCTATAGTAAAAATACACATTGCCATACTGAGAAGAATGTAGCTTTAAATACCTGGATATTTACCTATGGTGGAGTGCAAGTACTGCCTACCCTAGTTTGTTCCTCACTTGCATTCTTCTTCCTTTATTGAATGTTTGTGTATTGCACAGATGTTGGCATTTTTAACTTTTGAGTTAATCTCAATGCACCCTTTGTCTACATATTTGACTAGGCAAAAGAAGGAAATCTAAAGGTAGGAATGCGTGGAATAAAACTCTTGCGCAGTAGCAGGTAATGTAAATATGTTAAAATATTCTTTATCTGATTACATTAAAAGTTACAGGTATGTAGGATCTGCTGTAGAATAAAACAGAAAATCAAATGGAAGACTTTACTGAGCACCATGATCTTTCCAGATATCTTTGTAATGAAAATAATTTAATTGCTAGGAGTAAATTCATGTCCTGAAGGAATGTCCCAGGTCATGAGACAGTCTTCTCCAGAACCTATGAGTTAATCCATAAATACTTGGCACTGTCAGTATCCCAGTTGTGTTTTGACAGGATATTTTCGCATTATTTTTTATTTTTTTTTTAATGTGAGACCATTTCTCCCACTGTGAAATGTCTCAGAGGGCTCCCTGTAGTGCTGTCACGATAACAGATAGGATTGACATCCTTCTTTGATGTCTGATGTTCCCCTCAGTAAAAGCCTTCACAACCTCTCTGGGCCATCTGTGCCTGTGTATAGTCACCCTCACAGTAAAAAAGTTGCGGTCTTCCTCTGGCAGGTGCTTCAGTCCATGAGCCCCCTTTATAGAAAAGGCATGTTCCTGGCTCATGTTCAGGTGGGTGGGTGTCCTTCAGTGCCTATTTTGCAGAAGTGGGAGGACTCAGCTACAGAAATACTGCCCAGGGACCTTGCAATCTGCAAGGGGTCACTGCCTGCTGGGCTGGGGGAGCCCTTGCAGGGTACAGGGCATTTGGAGGTGGCCCAACAGTGCGAGGGGATGTTGTTCAGTGGTTGTTGCCAAGAAGGCCTCATGGTGGGGGAATCAGGTGGGTCCCACTGAATGGAGAAGGAAGCAGTGGGCTCAGAAATACCACTTCTCTGACTGCCAGCCTGCCTCAGAGGGCTCAGCGTGGTGCCATCACAAGGACAGGATTTCTCCTCTCCATCTCCGTAAAATCATGGAAGAGATTGATGCTCCCGTTCAGCTGAAGCCCAAGTAAAGAGAGCTGCTGGCTTGTTACTTCTTGGAGTCAGCTTGATCAAATGCCTTTATTTGTGAAATAAAGAATTTTTGATCACCATTGACACCTACCTCATCAAATTTGAAGCAGTTTTCTTTTTAAAAAATAACCCCAAAATGGAGTATGTTGGAAGGGTTCTCTGGAGATCTTCTTGTCCCCTTTCTCTGCTCAAACATGGTGAGGCAGAGCAGGTTGTTCAGGAGAATCCTGCAGGGATAGGGCTGTCATGGCACCTGGACTAGCAGATCTCCAGGACCGCTGTTGGTCAGAGGGTTTGGACAGGCCTGTAAGGGTGCTTGAAGGAGTCCAGATGAGCACAGAGGCCACAGCAGCACCATGCTGGCGTGGAGGGTGGGTAACATGGCTGGATGCTCCATTGCCTGCCAGGCAGAGGGTTGGAGGGCCCTCGGGCTGCATCACCCCATGCTGCATGTGCCCTCCCTGCAGCCTCCTTCTGCATTGCTCACCTCTCCCAGGAAGATGGGACATTGGCTTCCTGCTGCTACCTCTTATAATCCTGCCCACCAGTGCTGCCTGTGGTGGCAGAGCCGCTCTGTTCCCAAGCCTCCTCAGCACCCAATGCCATGAGAGAGATATAAAATGCCTGAGATTTCTGGCATGAGGAACATAAGAGCAAAGATAGCCTGACAGGGCAATAGGAGATGGGAAGTAAGGGCCTCCTCAAGGGTCTCCTTATTGGCTGGAAAGTGATGAACCATCCCTGAGTGCTGCCTCAACACCTGCCTCCCATTTTGCAAGCCCCTAGTGAGTCAGCATGACTCGAGGTTATAGAGGGTACCTGTAGGAGGCAGTCAGGGAAGGTGGAAGACCTGGCTGGGAGGTGTAAGTGGTGCCAAAGGTGCCAGCACCCATCATCTGCTCAAAGCCCTGGGACAGCCAGTGTGCAGGGCTTGCAGCCCTGACCAGCCAAGGCTCTGCCCAAATGCAGCACTGCCAGTGGAGCTCCACAGCCCTGCCAAAGCTCACATGTGGTGCACGTGCACCCACTCTAGCTCTGGACCAAATATGGCAGGGCAGAACCAGTGGCTGCGCAAGAGCAGAGAGATTGGCGTTATCACAGATTCTCCCCAGAGGTGTCACAGTGTTTTCTGGGACTGCCCACCAGCTACTGTTCCAGGTGAAGACAGACACCACAAATGGGCAACGTCCCTGCTTCATAGGATGTTGACTATCCTCCTGTGGATTTGTGTGGGGACAGTTTAACCTCAGACCAGGTACTTTGTTGGAATCTGGTGCCCACAGGTGCAAGGGCCTGGCAATGGGGAAGCACTGCAATGCAGGCAGGAAATTCTGGTAACCTCCATCTTAATGGAGAACCCTGACTCAGTTCCTCTGAGGGCTGTCATGGGAGAAGCACTCACTGGTGATCTCCATTGGGAAAGTCCCAGAGATAACAGAATTATTGAGATTGGCAGAAATCTCTTGAGGTCATCTTTTTCATCCCTCCTTCTTAAGAAGGGCCTCTAGACAGGGTGTCCAGAAAGACATCCAAAGTGTTTCTGAGTGGGTCCAAAGCTGCACAACTTCCCTCAGAAACCCGTTCCAGTGCTCAATCACACTCACAGTAAAAAAAATAATACTTCCTGTTGTTCAGAGGGAATAACTTGTATTTCAGCTTGTGCCCATTGACTCTTGTCACTGGGAAGCACCTCTTCTCCAGGCTGAACAGTCCCACCTCTCTCAGCTTTTTTTCCTTTGTGGGTTGCTCCAGGCCATTCATCATCTTACTGTCTCTCTGCTGGACTTTCTCTAGAACTTCCTTCTGGTTTTTGTAAAGATGTTTGACAAAGGTTCTTAAACCCTTTTAAAAACATATTCAAGGTTTTTGTAAAAGCTTAAAGAATTGGAACAACAAGGGAAATAAAAATTTGACCTCATCACTTCGTAAAATTTTTGATAGGCATGAAGTGGAGTAATGAAGTAAATTTTCTGAATGGTGTGACTGGGATAACTCTATTAAGTAAACACTGGTGTTTCAGACTGTGAATATAATTGAATTAATAATTTCTTCCTCTTCTTTCCTTATCCCTTCCAATTCTTACCATTACATTTTCAAGAAATTATCCTTCTTTGGCCTCTGCCAGAGGTTGGCTGCAAAAATTTTTTATTAAATTCTTTAAAGGATCACAACCTACAGGATGCAATAAAAAGCTATGTAGTGGTGTGCTCCAGTGCAACTCTTACTGCCTCTTATGAGTCTTGCAGAAGTGTGAAACTATCTCATCTGATATTTGTTTAGCAGCAAAAGAACCTGTAGAAATGACAGCAGGGTCTAGTCGAACTGGAAATTATAGGAACATTTTCCTTTGGGTGGCAGATTCCATCAGGAAAGAAATTAATTTTAAGTCTATATATAGGATGTCCTTGTGAATTAATTTTCAGTATTGTATTTTGTAAGTATGTATAAATAATCTGAAAGAGTTTTGGCTATATGTAACAATGTTGATCATGGTTGTGTTTTTTTGTGCGTGGTTTGTTTTTGTTGTTCCCCCCCACACCTTTACTCTTTTCTGCTTCAAGAAAAAAAATCAGGCAGTTTTCCCATTTTCTCCAGCGTCCAGATGAGTCCTCCTCTTACTATCTGAGTTTGATGCTTTGGGGAAAAGATATGCCAGAGAGAGGAAAAAGTGTATTTGCCCTTTCTCATAGTAGGATATTTCTGAAAAATATGAAAGCCTTTGGCTTGGGGAAAACTTGTTTGAAAAGGATGTTTAAGTTTGTGAGGTTACTTTTTGCTCATCATCATAATTAAAGTGAGACTATTTGTAAGAAAACATAATACCATTTAAATGTGTTCGATTCAGTTCTTAGTGGGGATAATGGGTAACCCTCTTCAGAGTTTGTCCTCAAAATTGTCAAACATAGATTTTTACTGCCTGGCAGGTAAGGGGCTCAAGATCTTGTAGGTCCTGATAAATGCATTGAATAGAGTTGAGTGGGGTCATGTGCTAAAGCAAAGGGGTTTGCCAAGGACTGTTGCAATCTGGGAATTTTGTACTTTTCTTAATCTATTAATAATTTCTTCACTTTGTATGAAGAAGCTTCAGAATTCAGTCAAGCGCTCTCAGGACTAATTTTTTTCCCAATACTGCCTTCTACTTAAAATGCATTGAGGAGAAAAAACACTGAAAGAATTTGCTTGATAAAATAATTCCTGATTTCTCCTTCTTTCTGAGGACCGTGCAGGTATTTAGACTTATGCTAGATGTTAGTGTACCCCTAACTCATTCTTTGTTACAACATGTCTGAAATTAGTCCTTGGTCAATTTCTGAATTTCATGCTGGAACATGGCCTCGAAAGCAGCTCTCATCCCATAGGCTGAAGGAGTTGGGGTGAAAGCTCAACAAAATATATGATGTGTTACCAGTGAGTGAAGAGATAATGCTGCAGGAATGATAATTAAATAAATATATTCTGTAGTGAGGTCAGCTCTTAAAATGAAGAACAGCCTCTTTGTGATGTCCATGTGCGCTGCAGTGTTTGTAAATCCTGTATTGCAGGAATAAAGAGTAACTGACAGTTCATGACGGAAATGTGATTACAAAGAGGTGATTCTTCTGTTGAGTGCAAACTGAATGTGGTTTTCAGGCTTCTGTAAAATGCCAATGAAATGGCAGTTTCTCCAGAAAGGGGAGTAACAGTCTGTTTATGAGAAGAGAAGGGGATCACTATGAGTACACACATCAGAACTGTATTTTGCACGTTTATTGTAAACTTGATAGACATATGTGCATGGGGCCTTCTTCTGATGCTGTCTCCGGAGTGTGCACAAGTAACTGTGGTAAACAGCAAGTGGTGAGAACTTCAAGGTAGCACTGCAGAGTTATGTCAATCATGTCCTAAATGAATCTTGTAAATAACAGTGTAAAGCTGGTAGTAGTGAATATCCAGTGCATTCACACTTGGGTGAGATTAGTTGTGAAAGGCATGGAATAAAGAAATCTAGGGATGCTTAGCCTGTAAGCAGAAGCTAATGATACAAGGAAAATACACAATGAGCAAGAAACTGAGTTTGACTTTCCAAAATGCAGAAAGGACCCTGCAAATGCAATTCAGACTTTAAGCACCGTGCCTACAGGTATGGTATTATGAAGCTGAGAGGAAATAAAAACTCCTTTATATATATCTCTGGTGTAAAAAAATAAATAAATAAAAAGTTATATATATATGTATGTGTATGTGTGTTTGCTTAGTTAGACTTGCTTTTCCTTTTTTTTTAATCAATTCAGTATGAGAAAATTAGAGGAAGCAGAATGTGACCAACTAGCTGGAGACTAATTGCAAGCTGGAAATCGAAGATGACTCATAAGCTAATGGAAATAATTTGGTTGTCAGTTTCAAAGTTTTAAAGAAGGGATGACATTTGCATTAAAGCTTAGATTTGGATTTTGTTGACCAAAAAGGAAGATGAGGAGCTTTGTGTAGTGGGAACTTCTGAGTTGCTGTGCACAGTCTATGTTCTCTGAATTTATGTTTCTTAGTTTAGCTACGCTTCATCCAGGAAATTTCATTATGAGTTGGGATGCCTGCCAAGATGGTGCCATGTAGGGTTAAACAAGACAGCTTGGTATACAAAGCTACTCAGAGAGAGGGGTTTGTATTCACTACTGTTTCAGTTTAATATATTTTCTCAACTGGCAAAAATTTCTAAACTTGTCTTTAGCCAAGTACTGAAGGGTGACTTCAAGTACCTAAACTTGGGCACTCATACAAGAAAACTTAGGGCTGTCTTTTGGACACCTTAAAGTATATGAAGAATATAACTATGTAGGAAATTTATTCTACTCTTTCCTTTGAAAAAGCTGTTAGTTGCCTATTTGCACTCCTAGGTGTCTAGCTAAATTGTAAACATCTCTTTATTATGACAGAAGTAATGGCTATGTATGTTGGCAAAAGACACAGAAGCTATACAGCAAAGGTGCACTTAAATTGAAGATATTTATCTTTCTGACAGCTCAAGGTTTCTGTTATGCATCTTTCCCAGGAAAATCCCCGAAATGTATTAATAATGCATCTTCGAGTATGTCTGGCATGGTTGGCATTGCTCACTGAGTTTTTAGTATAAGGGAAATGAGTAAGAATAGCTAAAGTAAACTTGGCAATATGCAGAGAAAATCTGAAAAATATTCATTTGCTTTCATATCAAAATAGAGTGCAAATGTCAATAACAAAACAGTTAATAATGTGGCTAGCAAAATTGTACTTACTCTTGTGCCTTGCCTCACAGTAACTTGAAATGGCTATTTTCTCAGGGAATATCTTCAGGCTGCTTATAACAAAATATGACCAATCTCACAAATTGATCCAATGTTATCTTGCAGCCAATGGAGAGTAATCCAATATTGTCAGTAGAAAATTAAAAATGAAACTAGTATTAGTAGGAAATATAACATGGAAAAAAAATAATTAAAGAAAAAATGAAGTCTTGCTGAACAGAAGAGATCAGAAGATTTTTTTGTGATATCATAAAAAAAGAAGACTGTTCACTTACAATGTTTATCGAATCGTCAGATTTTTTAGGTTGGAAGAGACTTTTAAGATCAAAAAGTCCAACTGTTAAACCAACACTGCCAAATCCACCACTAAACCATATGCCAAAGCTCCACGTTAAGTGTCTTTTAAATACGTTCAGGGATGGTGATGCCACCACTTCCCTAGGCAACCTGTTCCAATGTTTGACAACCCCTTCAGAGAAATTTTTTTCTTAATATCCAATATAATTCTCCCCTTGAACAACTGAGACCACTTCCTCTTGTTCTGTCACTTGTTAACTGGGAGAAGAGACCAGCCCCCCAGATGCAACCTCCTCTCAGATACCTGTAGAGAGCTATAATGTCTCCCCTTCAAGCCTTCTTTTCTCCAGACTTCATAACTGTTCCTTCAGCTGCTCCTCATGACACTTGGTCTCCACACCCTTCACCAGCTTCATTGACCCTTTTTGGACACACTGCAGCACTTCAATGTCCTACTTGTAGTGAAGAGCCCAGAACTTAAAACAGTATTCAAGTTGCAGCATCACCAGTGCAGGGTTCAGGGAACAATCACTTCCCTAGTCCTGCTGGCCATGCTATTACTGATACAAGCCAGGATGCTGTTTGTCTTCTTGGCCATGTGAGCACACTGCTGGACCATATTCAGCTGCTGTCAACCATTTTGCTTCATTTAAAGTTGCCTCATCATTTGCAAGCAAGTAATTTTCTTTAACTGTTGAGTCCGTAAGTCTGTTTTATTAGTCTGAAGTTAACACGCGAGCTTAAGGTATCTATTGGTTAAATCATTTGTCTGAGTTAAGAAAGTAACTCGATTTATATAATAATCACTGGTTGTATAATTTAGGCTTCTTGAAGTTTTCTGGCAAAGCAGTATTTAAGCCCCTTTGTATCTTTGTAGTGGCATCTGAGGCCAATACTTAGGAAAACAAGCAAGCATATCATCTGGCATTAGAGTTCAGATTGGTTTCTCTCCTTTCACCCATACCAGAGGTGTCTTACCTTTGCTCCCAGTTACAGTTGTGCATGCAAATAGTTGTGCAGCCAAAAAGTTCCCTTCTGCTTTAGAGGAGACAGATGGTAATGTGACAACACCCCAAGGTTAAAGTGGAGTGAAGGACATTGGATATATTAAAATGCAGAGGTGTATATACGTCTGTGATACAGACTTTATGCTCATAGGAGAACAATTTTCAAAATATAAAGATACAAGAGCAAATGTAATCTTCTGATGCAATGTAAAAATGCAGAAAAGTAGAGATTTGCAGTTACAATTTTAGAAACTAGCAAGTTTTCTCTCTCATGTCATCACTGCCTGTGCCCATAGTGTCCTTTATTCACTGTAACCATAATCAGGAAAATATTTCAGCTTTGTCAGTCTGATGTTACCAATATGTTTATTTGCTTTTACTACCTCTCCAAAGAGTAGCTTTGATTCTTATGACTTCAAGTACACCATGGTTACAGATTTTTGTACTTTTCTGTCTGGTAAGACCAGTGCAGACAGTACATGGCATTTGTAGACTTCTGATACAAATCAAGCGAGATGCTGGATAGCAAATGGCTTTATTTAGAAGCTGTACATAAAAGGAAATGCCCTAAGAAAATTGCTTAGTTGAAACCAGATGCATAAAGGAAAACATGTTAGCTCATTTAAGACAAACACAAGCACTGACAGTATACATGTGTATACACAGGCATAGAAACATCATTTTTAACTGTGATCCCTCCTCACATTATCCATTTGAGCACTTGTATAAACTCAGTTTTTGCTTACAACAGTTTCTTTACAGAAGATAAGTTTTAATAATCACACTTAAAAATCATTATGAACATCTTTGATATCTATATAAGCCCATCCAACATTGGTGGGTAAATTTCTGTTTTTATTTGAAGTGATTTATGTGAAGTGATATGACCCATGTATATGTGTGTGGGAATGCAATAATGAAAAATCCTGCTTCAATGTGGTCACAGTTTTGTGTTTTTTCCAGCTTAAAAATACAGTTTTCTCTTAGCCAGGAATGGCCATGGTGCAGAGTCCTCCAGTGGAAGCTGCAGGTATGAAATTTTCCTTTCTAAAGGGGCTGAAAAAAAAAGCTTTTTACTGCCATGCTCAATGCAGAATTTCAGTCTGGTTTTGTCATACTTAGTTCTTGAGGCCTTTTTTTTTTTTTTCTTTTTTTTTTTTTCCT
>NW_009954567.1:2846146-2852053 GCF_000747805.2 Chaetura pelagica | reverse complement strand
CCCCCCCCCCCCCCCGCCACTGTTGTAAAACAGTTCCTGGGTAAATTTTTACTGGGTCTGTATTGTTTGATCCTCTGCATGAGCTAATAAGCTCTTGTCCTGTTACACAGAGTTCAGTAATAACTGCAGCCCCTTTCTTGAAACATCATTATCCATCTCTCTGGAAGGTCATGAGATTCTTGAAGATGGTCATGACATTCTTCCATCCACCCCCACAGCATCTACTGGATAGTAAGGAGCTGCAAAGTTTGACAGTTGATATAAATATATATCCTAAAGCAAAGCAGCTGTTGAGATTCCTCCTTCCCTCTCACTGCAGCATTCCCATTGCTATATTCCCACACTTAAGTTTTCAGTATTGTCCTGACCTGCAGCCCGCTCTTCTAAGAGTTATTTTTTTTACTGTTTCTTTTCTGGGGAAAAACATCAGCTGATGCCCTACTTCACAGTAGGGAAGAAAGACGCAGTGGCATCCCCTTTCCATGATGACAGCAGGCACATGACGGGCATGCAAAACAGTTCCAAAGCAAGTTCTCCAAACCATAATTATATAGTGAATGTGTTCCAGGCCACCAGGATACAAGCTGACCCTACTTTGAGAGCCTCTGAGAAAGTGTAGTGTAATAGCCTGCATCCCCCTGCTGGCAAGTTTAAAGTGTGTTTTACTAGTTTAGGTACTGTCTTGTGAACATGTGCAATATGATGTGTTGTCAAAGCTACTGGCACAGCCTCTTCCATGGCGAGCACAGAACAGCCCAACAAAGCAATAGTTCCACATGTTAGATCCTCCAGAGGAAAAGTGATTATCTAGGCACACTGGCTGTGAAAAAGCATAAAGAAACAAGACCTATGTAATGAACACAGAGATGTTCACAGGAGCCCATAAGGAATACGTAATATGATACTTGTTTCCTTTTTCTGCTGCCACACATCGATACACTTATCATCTTTTCAAGGACAAATTATAGGAAGAAAGTATCATATAGGTTATCCTAATGCCTTTATAAAGAAAGTGCTCCTTGCTTCAGAAAATTCAAAGAATAGGCAGTGGTCTACACCCGCAGAAGTCCAACGTGCTTTAATTTTGTGCTGACGTAATCAGCACATTTACTGTTCAGCTTGTTTGGAGTATCACTTTGTAATGCTGTGTACACAAGCTCAGTTTGAGTACGGGATCTGGGAAACAGTGAATAATTTATTTGCCATTTCTGGTCTCAGTTTTCTCTGTATGCTCAAGTGTTCCTGGGGGTTTGGCTACATGCTTTTTTTCATGTTCTCTCTTCCTGGCTGCTCCTTTGGCTCTTTCTTGTGTGCAAGTTTCTTTTCAGCTTTGCCAGGTTTCAAAGCTCCTGCTTACTAAGAATCATGTGCCTCTATACCACCCTGAGCTTTTTAGCATTTTAGGCCTTAAAAGCCAGCTGGATTATTTATTTTCCATTTGGGAATTTTCTATTCATCTGCTTCTTCCTTCTTTTCTTCCTACCAACAAAACAGGGCAGAACATGTTTCACAAAGGCCAGACTCGCATTTTACTACAGGCCAAGACTGTGCACTAAGAATCTTTAACAACTGCCTTATTTGGAGTAGATATGCATGGGCTAGCATCTTTGTTTCCTAAATTCCAGGAATGTTTCTGGGAAAACAGTCTTGGGAAGAGGTCAGTAGAAATTATTGAGAATTGTTACATGAAGTCATTGCTTTTTGTAGGCTCAGTTCACACACTCTTATGTGGGGTTTTTTTGCATTTTTTTCTGTTCAAGGAGTTAAATTCAAGTAAACAGGCATTCTCCAGAAACATTACATTTCACAAAAATGAGCCACTGTAAAGAAATCTAAGAGAAACTAAAACAATTGTCTCGTCTATCCATACGTTGCTTCAGCAACTCACATGAGCCAGAGTTGTTCTGGGTGTTCTAGGTAAGATTTAAATTGCTGTCTTTAGTCTGACGTGTGGTCACCCTTAGGTGGCTTTGGGAATGAATGTGAATGAGTAGCAGTGTTCAGGAGCCTTCCTTCTATTTTCTGTCACTGCTTGTTAAAGCAGCCTTGGAAGTCTGGTTCTTTTCAATTCTCAGGAGTGTAAGGGGAGATACTTAATGCTTGGTGTACTGATATGGGCATAATATTTGTAGCACAATAAGGTCTTGAACTGGGTGGGATCTTGGCTTATATCTGCAAATCCAGTTTTAAAAAACACATGTATCTCTCACAAAATCTAATGCAAACACATTTCAGTGTTCTCAGCGAAACAAACACTGGGAACTCATTTTAGTTGACCTGAGATGTTTTTTTGCCATTTGACAGTAACTTTGTATTCTCTAAAAAAAACCAAACCATGACCAGTTCTGTTGAAATGGCTGATAAAAGAGCTTTTTTTAAAAAAAGGTCAAAAGAATTCTTTAGCTATATTTATTTATTTATTTATTTTTTATATCTCCATATTTGCCTTTTTGAAGCAAACTTACATTGAAATGAATAAATTTTCTACTAGACATTTTTTGTGAATTAAGTATCCCATTGGAAAACCTTTAATTGTCTTCAGCTAGTACCTGGAGAAATTCTGCAACAGTAACTCTTCATTCTTAGGCCCCTGGATGAAAGCTCTTTTCAGCTCTCCCCACATTCTCCTCAAGTTAGCACTCCTGGTTCTTTCACTGATGAGAAAAAGTAAGGTTTTTTCCTTCAGGTTCAGGTTTTGATGCAGTTCTATGATGTGCTGACAACAGTTTTATCCAGTGTAGGCTGAGACCTACAAGAACCTCAGATAGGGTGTCTTCTGAACAAAGCAGCCAAGGATCTGTCTGAGATAAGGACAAACACAAGTTGGGTGGATAATCAAGAAAATTTCTGTACAGTTGCAAACACAGCCAGAAGTTGAGAAACAAAATTGGCAAGGGTCTTACAGCATTTTGACGAAGTGCTGAAGAAAAGCCAAGAATTACTGTTATGCCTGGTGCCAAAGCAGGAAAAGGGTTTAGACCTATGCACAAGAGAAAAGGGTGGAGTTAATTCGTAAATGGTTTGTTCACATGAAGCATTTTTAGTGGTATGTACAATCTGAGCTGAGGATTTGAGGCACATTCTGCAGAAGTGAGGAAACTGAGGCATGACAGCATCCAGTTTGGAAAAGTACTGTGATTCTTTACATCAAAGTCTCTTGGTGGAAGTACATAGCAGGAAATGCAGGGAAAAAAGAACATTTAAAATGGAGCTGAACAGATTTATGAACATTTTGGAAAAATATGAAGTATTTTAAACAGATCTTTTCTAATAGTCAGGATATTAAGAGGTCAAGAAGCTCCAGAAGAAGTACAATGATTTCACCATCATATTGCTAGGCTGGAATGCCAGGCCTGCAGGTCACTCACTCTTAGTTTTGAGTGATTGATTCTAATTTTTTTGATCAGCTGGTGTATCTCTAGTGGATGATCCAATTTACCATAGTATAATGGTAGAAGTAATGACTGTATCTATAAATATTTCTCATACTTAATTGAATTTGGAAATTATGGACATGGCTCTTTAGAACTTTAAATTGGTAGTTTTGAAATGTAGCTGCAGTTGTAACCTTAAATGCCTGATTTGAAATTGCTTCATTATAGAATTGAAAGGAACACACAGAGAAATGGCAGATCAAATTAATGCATATGAACAATCACCCCCACACATACTGATTCCTTATTTTAATTTCACTTTTCCTATGTGTTGATGAGGTAGTTACTTTGTTTTGACAATCTTTGAAAGCTCATTAAGAACATTAATTTAGCTTCACAATACGCAGTGAAGTATAGCTGCTGCTGTTACATGCAGGGTGCAGTTCAATAACCTTGGCAGATACAACAATTTGGTGGCAATCAGGAATAGTGCCCCAGGGACTGAGTTACCAAAACATGACATAGATTAAAAAAAAAACCAAACATAAGCATGTTTGGTGTCAGTTTGATGTTTTTTCTAGGCTGGCAAGACTGTCATATTTTAAGATGCTGAGAGTTAAACTTTGTCACAAAGGGATTTGAAACCAAATGAAAAGTACTGACACTTCAGTTGTACTCGTGCAGATTAGTTATTATAATATTCTTCCCCTTCCTGCTCCTTCTTTCCCATTACTTGGGTTCCTCAATATATTTGTTTTGATATGAAGGTGGTGATGTTTTTTTGGGTTCCTTCCTTCCTTCCTTCCTTCCTTCCTTTCTTTCTTTCTTTCTTTCTTTCTTTCTTTCTTTCTTTCTTTCTTTCTTTCTTTCTTTCTTTCTTTCTTTCTTTCTTTCTTTCTTTCTTTCTTTCTTTCTTTCTTTCTTTCTTTCTTTCTTTCTTTCTTTCTTTCTTTCTTTCTTTCTTTCTTTCTTTCTTTCTTTCTTTCTTTCTTTCTTTCTTTCTTTCTTTCTTTCTTTCTTTCTTTCTTTCTTTCTTTCTTTCTTTCTTTCTTTCTTTCTTTCTTTCTTTCTTTCTTTCTTTCTTTTTCTTTCTTTCTTTCTTTCTTTCTTTTTCTTTCTTTCTTTCTTTCTTTCTTTTTCTTTCTTTCTTTCTTTCTTTCTTTTTCTTTCTTTCTTTCTTTCTTTCTTTTTCTTTCTTTCTTTCTTTCTTTCTTTTTCTTTCTTTCTTTCTTTCTTTCTTTCTTTCTTTCTTTCTTTCTTTCTTTCTTTCTTTCTTTCTTTCTTTCTTTCTTTCTTTCTTTCTTTCTTTCTTTCTTTTTCTTTCTTTCTTTCTTTCTTTCTTTTTCTTTCTTTCTTTCTTTCTTTCTTTTTCTTTCTTTCTTTCTTTCTTTCTTTCTTTCTTTCTTTCTTTCTTTCTTTCTTTCTTTCTTTCTTTCTTTCTTTCTTTCTTTCTTTCTTTCTTTCTTTCTTTCTTTCTTTCTTTCTTTCTTTCTTTCTTTCTTTCTTTCTTTCTTTCTTTCTTTCTTTCTTTCTTTCTTTCTTTCTTTCTTTCTTTCTTTCTTTCTTTCTTTCTTTCTTTCTTTCTTTCTTTCTTTCTTTCTTTCTTTCTTTCTTTCTTTCTTTCTTTCTTTCTTTCTTTCTTTCTTTCTTTCTTTTTCTTTTTTTTTTTTTTCTTTTTTTTTTTTTTTTTTTTTTACTGCATTTCTCTCTCTCTCCTCCTCCCTCTCCTGAGAGGAAATCCTTCAGGCTTTTCTTTAATCTCTGCCCAGACTTTCTGATTACTAGCAACTTGTGCCACATCATTGCTGCCAGGCTCCTCAGATCTTTCCTGTGAGTCTTGAGGTCTATTGCATTGGACTGAAAATTTCTGCCTTTGAATAATATGTTGCATTTCAATGCATCATAAAGCACTTGGAAAACAAAAGGAGTAGGAGTTCTGAGCAATGAAACTCACATAATTCTGATAGAGTAAATTTCCTTGTTTCTGTGTTGAGGAAAAGCATGCTCATCCCTACATCAGGAATGTAAAAGTTTTTGTAACACAGTACCAGAGCATTATCATCTGCAACTTTTCTTGCCCACAACAGACCCTTTCCTGTGTGCTTAATCTTGCCTCCAAGTTAGTTGCTATCACTTGCCCATGAGGCATGTCTCTCTTTTCTACGTGATGTCTATTCTGTTGTGGGAAATGTCCTCCATTTAGTAGCTTCTATCCTCTTTGTGTCACTCTGCAACTAAGATGGTGCCTGTCTCTGCCATCCTTAACCCTCCCCGTTCCTTCCCTCCTCTGAATGTGCTCAACAGCTGTTTGCTTTCTCTATTGCACATTCAGTTCTCTGACTCAGGCTTCAAAAAAAAAAAACCTGCCACGGATGAATGGGATTAAAGCTGAGAGGACTCTCATAATTATTGATCCTTAAATGTTGCTTACTTCATCACACCTGCCTCATTTGGATTGTGCCGAGCCTTGGCAAGGTTTTGAAAGGCCCATGGAGGTTTAGGTGGTCCAGTGACCTGAGGAGAAGGTCAGCAG
>NW_009954567.1:2831656-2846130 GCF_000747805.2 Chaetura pelagica | reverse complement strand
AAAGGCAGTGGAATATGTGATCTATTGTAGCCTAGAGGGCTCAGTGGCAGGTTGTTCAGTTTCTGTCCTGTGGCTGGGCAAGGAAGAAGGACATCCTGTCCTCTGTTTTTATCCAGGTGTTGTCAGAACAGGGAACTGAGTGAAACAGAGCCTTAAACAGAGGTGTGGCTGAGTCCTACTTGCTAGCACCTGGGCACACTCTTCGCTAGAAATCTAGTTAAACTACGAGAAGTCTCTCTCTCTGGTGGTAGTGAATAGAAGTTTAAAGCTTCACTTAAGCTCTTATTGATGATTTAGCTGAAGTGGCTTGAGTATGTCTGACAGAAATGTTTCTGGGGCTATGTTTCAGCTTGGAGCCAGCAGCATTTAGAGCCTGAGGGTGACTGAGTCACCCAAGGAAGACAGAGGTGTAGCAGAGCTGGGCTTGAGCATCACAAGAAGGAGATCTGTATCTGAAGATCACAGTAGATCTATATCTGAAAGGAATAAATGGTTTCTTTAGCCTTAATCAAAAGACCTGCCAGACTACATCATGCTACAAGCATTATTTTGAATATTATCATACATTAACCAAGGGTATAGTGAATGAAAGTTTTCTGTATTGTTGTGAATCAATGAATTAGAAAAAAAAATATTTGGATTTCTTTGCAAGCACAACATTGATACTTAGTCACTGCTAATTAATTACATTTCCAATTTGGACTAATAAGCATTTAGATTTTTTAAAAGTTCATCAGCTGCAGTTGTAGTTAACCTGACTTTTCTTTATTGTCAAAATAAATTTTTTTTTTTTGGGTAATGATCATGGCTTTTGAGGGGAGTGATAGATCATCAGAATAACTTAAACTAGAAGTGTAACTGGGAAAGTGAAGGCTTTCCATCTTATAGAGAACTTCAGAAAAATCCAGGTCTTTAATATAGTATCAATTATGTATTAAATTAAATTTTCCTGGCTGTTTGAGTTATTATTTAGGTTTCCAGTTATTAGATTGCATCTTCACATGACCTTCATTTAGCCATTCCCTAACAGAGCATGTCAGTGTCAGAGAGGATTATGATGCACCATGAAAGGCACCATCCAGCAGAGAAGCTTGGCTCACCCCAGATACTCTAATCTAGCAAAATTAAGTATACCTCGATTGTATTGAAATGCCTCTAGTAACAAAAGTCAAAACCCAATCTTTCCTCATATCCTATCTCAATTTTGGTGGGAGAGTGGTTAAGTAGGGTGTAGAAATAGAACAAGCATAGACAGTGACTTCCCATAACGTCCTCCTAACTTTTGATGCACTGCAGGATGTCCCTATGGACTGTTTTTAACATAAATGGTTTGCTTTTTTCCAGTTGTTCAAATGTTGTGTTAGTTCAAATCAACCAGAACTAAATGCCTATTTTCAGGTGGTTTGCTGGTTTTGTTTTTGTTTTAGTTGAATTTTTTGCTTGATGGGATCAGGAAGTCTGGTTTTGCAAAAATGTCATAGTTGGAAAGAAATTCACCCTTAAAGAAAACCTTTAGCTATCTCCAATCTGGTTCTTGGAAACACATTCAAAAATTAGCTGACAGTGATTTTTTCAATACCAAATTCTGAGCTTCAGAATCAATAATCCTTTAGCAAGATGGAAGTAATTTTATTCTTTGCTCAGATGGTTTGACACAAATTGTTAGGAGAATTTATTTCCCTTTGGGACCATGTTATTGCTGCCATGACAACAGTTATTCACAAAGCCATATTCATCCTATGATATGCAAAATTATGGAAACTGTCTAGGATGTTGCTATGTTGCTGAGTATTAGATCTGGTTTGTTGTTTTTTTTGTTGGTTTTTTTTTTCCTTTTGTAATTTAACTTGGTGGGTGGATAATAGTAACACAGTTTAGAAGCTTTCAGGTGTCTATTTTGAGACTCTATCCTGTATGAAGGCTTTCTTGCAGCAAGGCACAAGTCTAATACAAAAGATGCTTTTGCTCATGATAAGCCCTTGGTAACATGCAACAACATTATCAGAGATCCAGGTAATTCAACCAAGCTGGCTTATTTATGTGTGTGATCTTTATAGATATTTTCATGACTCAAGGTCATTCTTCTTCTACATTTTGGTATGAAACAGAATGTTAGCACAGTTTGTTCAGTATTGTATTCATGTTCTCAGACTATATGACAAATGGATTTTGTTTCCTAGGTACTACAAGAGGCTGTCAGCAGTAGAGAATTTTATTTTGAGCTCAGAATGCATGAAAAAAAGTTGCCATCAGAGTTATTTTTGTAGGATAAATATTGAAATTTTCAGTGCAAGCCTGATATCGGTTTGATAAGTAATGGTGGTTTTCTCAGTTCTTGCCATCAATTGTCTAATTTGTCAATGTAAAATTTGCATGATTCTTTAGCATTTCATTATTTTTCTGGTTTTGTGTGTGTGTTTTTCTTTTGTTTATTTATTTTTTTTTGTTTGCTTCCCCCCCCTCCAAAAAAAAAAAAAGCAAAAACACACATTGAATGTTCCATGTCAACTTTTGACATTTGGGTAATGTCAACTTTTCTTAAATAAGTGAACAAAAAAGCAAACAAAAAACTTCCTTCCAACTATATTACTTGATAAGGATTAATTGAACCTTCTAGTGACTTCTGCAGGGTGGACAAGTAGCAGCAACTGTGTCACTGGAGAAACACAAATTTGACTGATGGACTCTTGGTGGATAAGGAATTGTCTGGATCTCAAAGGGTTGCAGTCAACAGTGTCCAAATGGAGATCAATGGCAAGTGACATCCCCCAGGGACTGGTGTTGTTTAACATTGTTGTAGGTGACATGGACAGTAGAATTGAGTGCACCTTCAGCAAGTTTACCAATGATACCGAGCTATCTGGTGTGGTTAACAGACTGGATGGAAGGGAGGCCATCCAGAGGGACCTTGACAGGCTTGAGAGCTGAACCTGTGAAAATCTGATGAAGCTCAACAACACCAAGTGCAAGGTTCTTCACCTGAGTCTGAGCAATCCCAAACACAAATACAGGCTGGGCAGAAAATGGATTGAGAACAGTCCTCTTATTCATTCTGCCTCTTATTCTTTACAAAGCTGGTACAAAGTTGGCAGCAGCAGAGGCTGGTTTTGAGACTTGCCTACTGAAGATCACACAGTTGGTCTTGCTGTTGGGTGTATAATTAAGTGATAGTAAATAAAATAAACTCCCTCTAAGATATTGTACAGATCTATGGCAGTGTACCGTTGTTTCCTTGCTATATCTTTCCTAATTTTTTCCCCTTTTATTTTTAATTGAAGGGCAAAAAAACCCATATTTATTTGAATAAAAAATATTTTGTTACATTGGAACCTTTAGGAAAACTCTAGTTTCTCAACGACTTCTGGGTATAGCTTAATTCTTTGCTTGTTCAATTACTGTAACAACTTGAGATGGGAAATTTCTTTCTCAAATCCTTTTCCTTGTTTCTTGTATTACATTTGAGCATAAGATTGCAGTTTCCACCATGTGCACAAGCATTTTTCTGAGCTGAGACTCTCTGGAGCTTGAGGCCTACAAGGGCAGTGAATATACAAAGCTAATAACTTATTGTTTTACTGTAACCCATATACTAATATAACTCAGCCTTTCCTTGTTTGCAACTTTTCTAGGGAACCTTATTCAAATCCTTTAATTTGCATAGAGCAGTTAATATTATACATTGCCACTACTAGACTGCAACTACTATATTGCCTTGTCTACACTTGATTGCTGTACTTCTTAACTTTCATTTTTTCAGCAGGACTTATTTTTTTTCCTGCAGTATTTTCTATAACCATTGTCTTCACAATAGTAACATGAAAAGGTAGAGTCCTGTTTTGATTTTACTAAATTTTGTTGAGGAACTTTTGCAAGAATCATCATTGATGGAAGAGAAAGTGTATAAAAACCAGTTAGTAATAAAGGACTAAAAGAATTTTGTGGGTTTTGTTTTGGTTTTGTTATTTATTCTGAGAGACAAAGTTAAATCAAAACATGCATCTGTCTCCTTTCTCTCTTCCTCCCCTTTGGACATAGCATTTGTGGCAGACCACTCATGCCCAATCCTGCCTTTGGTTACTGGGGGCTGTTCAATTATCTGTTAAGGTCTCTGGAGATGGCAAAAGAACCCCTAACGGCCCCACTTTGGTTAGATCAGACTGGGTGGCACTGAGACCAGTTTCTGGTCTTAACCCCAGCTGGGCTGTGGAACTTCCAGCAGGCAGGGTGGCACCTGGTATTCATGATCAATTTGGGGATTGCTGGGGGCTGAACCCCAGCCAATGGGCTGTCTTGACCCAGGTAGAATAATGAATGAATGAATTACCACAGCTCAGATCTGACCTACTCTATAAAAACTGACTGCTGCACCAAGAAGTTGGTTGGGTTTTTCCTTGGAGTAGTGCGTCTGCCAGGAAGCCTCTCTACTTAGGCCAGGACCCCACCTAAGGAGACTTCTCAAGACAGAGTAACCTCGTCTTTGGTGAGTGATGTACTTCTTTTAGATATATACAGTGAGCCTTGTCCCTATTGGGCAAGTGATTCTGGATACCTGAGAGGGTGGCTTTCCCTTTTGTCTGAGTGAGTGAGCACGTGTGAGATTATATTATGATTATGAATAATGTTAAGATTATCTCTGTTAAGATTAGTCTAAAAGCTTAGGAATTCTTAAGTAGTTGTGATGTAGTGCACTAATATTCCTGACCAACATCTGAATCTGTGGTTTTATTTTTTATTTATAAGAGGGCTAAATAGTGGTTTTTTGAGTAAATATTGATTCCTGATAAGCTCCTGTGTGGTTTTAGGTGTCTTTGTCACATCATTGTAATGATTTTGAGAGAAGATTTGCAAAAGTCAGGAAAAATATAGACTATAAAAGTTTCAAGTACACACAGCTGCAGTTATATTTTTGCTGGATTATGCATAAGTCCTAGGTGCTACCTATGGCTCCTTTAACAGAAGATGCAACTTGTGCTGAGTAAGGTTAAGATCTCTGCCTACTGAAGATTGCTTGGGTATTAAATACCAACAGTTTGGTATGGCCACAAAAGACTTAGCAGAAATTATCCTTAGCTCATTGCAAATGTGGGAAGGGTAAAAGTTTGTGTAATTTCTTTCCAAGATGATGTTCTCTTGTGGTACAGCTCTTTGCAATGTGAGACCAGAGTAACACTTCTGGGTGCAACCCCATTAAAGATCTGAAACGTAAATAATTTCATTTATGAAAGGAAAACTTTTTTTCTCAAGGCTGTTAAAATGGAAGGGTCTGTGATCACCACATTAAATTAGTTTAAAAGGAAAAAAGAAATCCTAGAATATTGAAAATAATATAGACTAAAGCTGAACTCAGTTCCACTGGTTGAAGTACAATAGATAATATATATATGCTTCAGAAAATGTACAGGATCCTGTTTGCATTTGAATTTAGTTTGGTGGGGACTGTGCATTGTACCTCCCTCTTGTTTTTGTTTTTGTCCAGTAGACCAATATGTATGGTCTATGCAACAAGTCATGGGAGTTATCTGAAATACAACTCTATGATTAAATATGCCAGTTCTTACATTAATTGATGTTTTCCTGTGTTTCATGAGCCATCTTTAGTTACTGTCCTTCATTGAGAAGTTATATCACTTATGACATGGTAAAGGGATAACTCCCAGACATTCATACATGTAGGATCAGTAATATAAAATCTCTGGGTGCTTTGATAGTGTTATTTTGATTTTAAAATCTTTTTACTACGTATAATAGCGGCTTCTCACCATATCATAGTTTCCATAGTACATTAAGTTGTGAAACATCTTTTTGTTTTCCAACAATTACTCATGTTTTCCTCTTATTTTTCATGGTTTTTGGGAAAGCCCCAAATTACCCAATGTATTTCAAGGATTTATAGTTTCTTATGCTGTGTTTTTGTTTTTGATTTTCCTGCCTGAATTTTTGTTCAAAACAGTTATTTCTGACTGTGTGCTGGCTGTATACTTGTTCTGTAAGTCAGCCAGTTTGAGGGAGGATTAATGTAACTGCTAAATCAGAGCTGAGAAATTCCAGTTCCAACTGCTTCTTCATATTGGCTATTTCTGGAAATTTATTTTTTTAAAAATCAACATGGTAAAGTTATTTTGATATTTTTCTAAAACTGGGCAGTCACTTACATACAAACACTGCTGAACACTTTAGTTGAGAAGATAGATATATTTATCTCTGGATATTTTATTAAATTTTTAAAAATTGATTGGATGATTCTAAATTGTTTTACTTTCACTACATACTTTATAGCAATGGATCTCTTTATCAGTTCACACTGAAAACTGGGTGCACAAGGGATGCATTAAACAGATCGTGTGCGTAGGGAAGGCATGTGCATTTTCTTTCAGAGAAGATAAAACCACATACACTGTTAGAGGAAACTGACTTATTAAATTCCCGAAAGTCTCAGCTCAGTTTACATTAAATATTTGAGTTGTTAAGGTGCTGGAGTATATTGGCTTTTTAAATCATATCACAGAAGATAGTCTGGAGAAAGTCCTAGTCCCAGGCTATCTTCAGCTGCTCGACCTGACAGAATCAGATATATTTTCAGAGCCACCAGAGTAGTGAGTTAAACGATAAGTAAACCTCTGTAATAGAACTTTTTTTCTTCTTGGTATTGGGTTCCCAGCTGCCACCTCTTGTACACTCAAGTTCCTAAACAGCACCTGTCAGCAGAGTCATTCTGTTATGTGTATCATGCTGGACTGATTGTGAAATGTATATGTAAAAACTAATTATTACTTTTAAGATTATTGAATCAACATTGAAGGTTTTTTTCTGATGCTGAAATCAAGCCATTTGTATAATCACACAATTCAACATCCAACCACAGAAATTTTTAAGGAATTTATGTTTGGAGGTAATTTTTTGACTACTAGGTTTGGTGTACACCTCATTCTTGTTTTCATGAAACAGCTTGTTACTGCTACTTATTCCTCTGAAAAAAAATATTATTTTGCTTTTGAAAATTAGAATTGTAAGAGGTCAAAACAGTAGGAACAAATGAAGTGCAGGAAACTGTGTCCAAGAAGAAGAGGAGAAAAACAACTAAAAGTTTGTTAATCTACATGCAATCAGCATGTTCAGGTTGCAGAATTTTATTTTATTTTATTTAATACAAGGCATGAAGGACAAGGACTCTCTCAGCTGGTGTGTTCTCACTGCTTCAGATCTGTTCTAAGCATAGAGCAATACCAGATGACTCCTGGGTTACTTGTCTGTCTTGGCTCAATGCATCATGGTTCACACCCCTCCTGGCATGGGGTCAAGGGTTAGGGGAACACGAGTGTCTAGGCCATGTAAAAATTCCTTATTAAATGCTTCTTGGTCACTAAAGATTATGCTAAATACTTATGTTACAGTGCAAATGGTTGTGAAGGATCAGGATCAGGGGTTTAAATAAAAGAGCCATGAGATATACACATATGAATGCAAACACGTTTGGTATAGTACAGGAAAATCAAAATTATTCCTGGATGTATTTGTAGTGTGTAACCCTTCTTCTTGGGCATGCATAGTTTAGGCTTCACTTGCATCATTCAGCTGCTTGATGGAGAATTGATGCTTATGCTATTACATTTCATAGCTTAATTTCATCGTTTATGAAGGAGTGAGCAAAAAAAAGCAAACATAGTTTCATTTAAGGTATTTTGTATGCTGTTGGATGAAAGTAATGAAGTGGAATGAAATCTAATTAGACAGTGAAGTTATATTCTGAATCAGGTCCTGCTTAGCCCCTCAGTTTCTGTAGAACTTATTTATGACAGAAGTGAAAGAACTTCAGCTTTAAACTTGAAACATTTTTTGATGTTTCACCTAGTTAATTATACTGTCAGTTTCTGAGGGTGGAAACTTTTTTCTTCTATGTTCTCTAGGCAGAGCTGTGCAAGTGTGTGGGTCACTGCTCCTTATACGTGTTCAGTTTTGAACTCAATACAAAAGATTGGGTTAGCCCAAGGGATTCTGAAAAGTGTTTTTGTAGAATCTATTAAGAACATCAGAGGAAAAATAAACCCACAACATTATTTTTTTTCTGCTGTTCGCTTCTTATATTACTTTTTAACCACTTGTTCTTTCTTTCTTCTCTCCCATGTCAGTGATGCTACCTGTTAACCGTAAAAGTCTTCCTGAACTCAGCTACACTGAGTGCTGTATTCTCTATTCGATGACATGAAGTGTCTACTTAGAGCAGGGTATAAGAGGGTATCTGTTAAACAATGCTTTCTCTGACATAGCCTCCCAGCTTCTGGCATGGTGATATGCATTTCAGATTAAGCCAGTGGTTTGAATTCCAAATATCTGCTTTGTTTGGGGTTAGTTCCAGAAATACCCAAACAAGGAAAAAAAAAAAATTGTAGATTTTTCCAATTTACCTTTTCAATAAATAAAACATTGTTGCTTTGCAGAATCACATAGTCACATAGAATCAGAATGTTTTGGGTTGGACAGGACCTTAAAAATAATTTAGTTCCAGCCCATCAGCATGGGCAGGGACACCTCGCACTAGACCAGTTTGCTCAAAACCCCATTCAAACTGCCCTTGAACACATCCAGGTATGGGACACTCACAACTGCGCTGGGCAACCTGCCCCAGTGTCTCACCACTCTCACAGCAAATAATTTTTTCTTTTAATTAATCTCAATCTCCACTCTTTCAGCTTGAAACCTTCCCCCACTTATCCTGTCATTCCATGTCCTTGTCAAAAGCCCCTCCTCAGTTTTCCTGCAGGCCCCCTTCAGGTACTGGAAGGTGCTATAAGGTCTCCCCAGAGCCTTCTCTTCTCTAGGCTGAACAGCCCCAACTCTCTCAACCTGTCTTCTTAGCAGAGGTGCTCCAGCCTTTGGATCATATTTCTGGCCCTCCTCTGGACTCACTCCAGCATCTCCATGTCTTTCTCATGTTGTGGGCTCCAGAACAAGCTCAAATTCTGCTCTCCTGAAGTCTGGGGTAGTGAACTTTATTGGTGTCCTGCTTGTCACCCTAAGTATCCTGAATTCTACCATTTTGTGGTCACTACAGCTAAGGCTGGTCTTAAGCTTCATGTTGTCCACCAGCCCATGGTGAGAACAAGGTTGAGTATAGTACCTTTTCTCTTTGGTTCCTCTACCATTGGAGAAGGAAATTGTCATCAATGCACTCCAAGAACCTCTTGAATTTTTTATGCCCTGCTGTGTTGTCCCTTCAACAGATACTGGGGTGTTTGAAATCCACCACGAGGGGCTTGTGAATACCAAGCTGCTCCTATCTATAGAGGACCTCCCCAACTCAGTCTTCCTGGTTGGGTGGTCTGTAGCAGACTCCCATTAGGGTAGCACCTGTCCTGTCTTCCCTTTAACCTTGAACCATAAGCTCTGTCAGCTCCTCCTCCATGCCCAGGTGGAGCTCCATGGACACCAGATGGTCACTGATGTATAGGGTGAGACACCCTTTTCTTCTCCCCTGCTTGTCCTATCTAAAGAGCCTGTATCCATCCATTCCCATGATCCAGTTGTGTGAGTCATCCCACCATGTCTCAGTGATGCCAATGATATCATAAACCTGCAGGCACACTCATGTCTCTGACTCCTTGTTTGTTCCCCTTGTTGAGTGTGTTTGCATAGAGACATTTAAGCTGGGCCCCCATTGAAGTTGCCTTGCTGCCTGGGGTCATGTTCTTCTGTGTTTCAGGTGCTCTTCTGCTGGCCTGTGGTCTTTCCTGCGGCTCAGGGTGCCTGTTACTGGCACTGGCCTCAAAGTGGTGGCAGCAGCATGGTTTGAGGATTCCCTTCCCTAGCACCTCTAGTTTAAAGCCCTCTACTAAACTGTCAAGCCTATGGCCAAAGATGCTCTCCACCTTCTCTGAAAGATGCTCAGAGACACATCAGCCCCAAGGAGATCAGGTTTTTAGAAGTGAGTCCCATGGTCTAAGCAGCCAAAACTCTGGCTGTGACAGCATTCCCATAACCATTTTTTTATTTTCCCAATACACCTTGCCCTTTCAAGGCCCTTCCCTTTGATTTATTGTTGTGCTTAGGAACATGGTTGAAGCACTGGACCTGGTAGTGTTAAGTTATGGTTGGACTCGGTCTTAAAGGTTTTTTCCAACCAGAACAATAATGTGATTCTGTGACCAGGAGGGTTGATGAAAAGACTATCTGCACTCCTGACTCCTTCACCATCACTCCCAGAGCTCTATAACCCTTTTTGATGGCCTTCAGATTGCTTCTGGCTGTATCACTGCTACCCATGTGAAACAGCAGGAGTGAATAATAGTCAGTGGGATGTACAGGTTTTGGTTGCTTTTTAGTGACATCCTTGATAGCCCCTGTTAAGCAGCAGTTTCAGTAAGGTATTATTCTCAGAAGAACACAGGCTTTTCCAATAAAAATGAACAACAAATATAAATATTTTTAAAAAATTGTAAAGTGTGAGTTGTTATTCTGCAATAAAGCACTAACTTCCCAGGTGCTTCATGTGTTTGGAGTTTGGAATTCAATATCAACAAAGAGGTATTTCTTTCTGCTAGATGAAAACAAAGTTATTTGTTATACATATTAAAATATGGATTTTCATGCTACTTATCTATTATATAAGCTCATGCTACTTTTTCAGCACTTGTATTTAGAATGCAATTAAACATATACAGTTTTGAAATTTATTACACATTTTTTTGTAAGACTCACAAAAAAGCAATTTCAGATGGACTGTGGATTAACAGCGTGGTGAAATAAACATGTTCCAAACTGGAATAGTAACAGCAATTGCTGGGACACTCTGCTATAGCAGTATGCCTGTGGCATCTCATCAATGGAACATAGTGTAATTTTATGTGTCTTAAAATAGTTCTTATATTGTCATCTTTGTGGGCTTGTTTGCTTGAAAATCAACAAAATTCCTGCTTAAGGCAGAAGTCCTTGTAATGAATACCCACAGGTTTGTTTATTTCCTTGTTAGTAGTTGTTCTAAAAACTGGTCTTAAAAATCCATGTAAGTGTGTAACTGTTTTCACTGTTCATAGATTTTTAAAAATCTTTGTAACTACCCAGTTTGTCTGGACAAGTAATGTGGAGTATCTCACCTTTCGTGATAAACATGCCTGCCCTTTGTGTAAACCTGATATATAAGCAGAGGATTTTGATGTTTTGATTGACTTTAACAAAGAATTCAGGTGGGTAGGTTTTTGTATCCTTAAGGAAGTGTAAGCGTCGGTGCCTAATTCCGAGTTGTCTTTAATGTTGCTAATAAGTCTCTTTTTAACCTCCTGCTTCAAGTCTTTGGTTAAAAAACCCACCCATATCAGAATGGCAATATAATTGCACACGGAAGAAAGAAGTAGGAGTGCAACTAGTATACCTACAAATACTAACATTTAATATTTAATTGCTTTTAACTGCCTTGCTATTTCTTTATACATTCAAGCTGTTTTGGTATTTATGACATCTACATATTTTCACTGAATTGTTGTTTAAAGGAAATATTTACTACTGTACTTTTGAAGGAGTGTTAAATTAAAATAATGGCTTGTTTTCTGAAGGCTCCTTGTTTAATTTTTGCTGCAAGTGATTATGGTAGCTTTCCTCAGGCATCTGGTAGCTAATGTCATGGCAAAACAGCCCTACATTTTGATGAATTTTGATGAATGCCTCATCATTGGAGGTTTAAGTCTACTGATGTTCCCCTTCTTTATCTAACCTGACAGTTGTCACACACAAAAAAGTAAGATGTATGGCATAGTTTTCCTGTGGGAGAGGATGTGAAGTAAGAAACTTGCATGTGGCTGTTTTTTGTGATGAAGGTTTTCTGCTGCAGATGCAGGCTCTGTCCCAGTTTGCTGCTGGCCGGTCTAAGGGTTTCTTTGTATCAGCACCCGTGGCTTGGTAATTGCTGAAACATACTGGAAACCTCCCAAATAAACATCAAGGCTATTTGTGTGAAAACTTTTCAAACAGAGGAAGATGAATTTTAAGTGTCTGTTTCTAAGCTAAAGTGCTCTGGAAGTAGTTTCTTTACTTTAAAAACAGTGAGTGGCTTGAAATCCCCTTCTCCACAGGAGAACTTCAGTGGTGGCAATAACTCCTGTTGTGTGTTCACTCTATTTTACCATTCTGTCTTCGACTGCTTCAGTGGAACTACTTTCTTATCACTTATGGTAAGTCTACATTTGTGTGATTTTGTAGACAAGCTGGGATTAGGTATGGTTTTGTGCTGTTAATACTTGCCCAAGGAAACACTGTCAAGTCCATAATTTTATTTTTCCATAGCTGTTGATAGTGGAGGTTTAAGAAGTCCTCAAAATCAAATTCTCCAAATGGTTTCTACCACTGGAGGATTAATTTATTTTTTGGTTGGTTGGTTGCATTTTTTTTTTTTAGTTTAGTTTTTTGTTTGTTTTTTTTTTTTTTCTGTAGAGAAGGAAAAAAGCATGCTCAGCAACAAGGGAGAACACATGACTCTGGGCATCTCCTCATGTGCTTTCAATTCTAAATGTGTTTGAGTGTTCTAACAAAGTGCTAAGAAGGAAATCCTGGCAGTCTACTGCTAAAAACAATTAAGGATAATACTTAAGTAACATAATAAAAGTTAATGCAGTAGGACCTTCAGCTTCATGTCAGCTTACCACAACCTGTTGTACCCTCCTTTAACAAACAACCTGTGACAGATGCAAAAAAAATTAGACATGAAGGAGTGCTGAAATAGCAGATGTTGTTCTACAAAATGGAACATAAGGGTCCCAAGGTAAAAACAACTGTAGGCAAGCTAGCAAAATATTGGTAGAAGATATAATTGCTTACTTTAAATCAAATTAGAATTATTCAACTGTATGAGTTGTAGTCACTCTGTTAAGGTGAGAAGAAAGTGAGGGCATTTCTCATTTCTTTTTAAGAGTTTTCTGTGGTAGCAAAGTTAGTCTTGCTAACCTAAGAGAATGGAAGCAGATGAATCTTGTTTTTATTCCTAAAAGATTTTGTGGCTTATATGATTTTTTTTCTGGATCTCCTTTTTAGAGTGTACATGGGTTATCAATGAGTTTATCCAAACTATTATTTTTCTGCTGTAATATAAAATAATCTAGTAAAACTAATCTGAATCAGCATAACTAGGACTTAACTAGCACTGTGTTTCAGTATGTTTAATGTCATTAAAGATGACTTTTAACACCTGTTTAAAGCCAATACTGTTATCTCTTCTTGCATGTTTTTCCTCCCTTGTCTTTTCATTAAATTTTTCATGCTTCAAATGTGGGCTTGCTAGCCTGTTGATTGCAGACCTTATTTGCTTGCTCAGTGTTTGATGCTTGAAGCACTGTAGTGTTTCTGTATCCATTAGCTCAAGAGTATTAAGTATTGCCTATGAATACTGATTGGCAATCTGCAGTGTCAAGTGCCCTCTTGACTTTCACAAAGTCTGCACTACTGCTCCTGAATATTCACTCTGAAAAATATACTAGCCACTTACTGTTTTCTTCAGCTTTTTGTCTTTGATTAACATGTGTGTTTTGTTACACTTACATAAAGTTTTCTGTATTAATATCATGACCAAGGCTGATTATTTCCCCAGTACATGGAAAAATGTATTACAGAGGACTCTACAAATTAAAAAGTGGGGTGAGACTTTTTGATAACAATGAAGCCTCAATTTAGGTACAATTATTTTGAAATGTTAATAAATAGGGATATAAAGCTTGCAAATGGTATATTTTTATTTTTTTTTTTAAATAAAATTACATGGCAGGTCAATAGGAAGATTGACAATGAGTATTATATATCCAGAAACTACTATATCCATCAAAATGTATTAGTATGTCATTACACCTTCAGTCTTTGTGGTGAACCTTCTACAGTTGTATTAGAAGACATCCCCCAAATCTTGACACTTTTTCACCAAGTAGTTACTTATTTTAAAAAGTAAGAAACCCCAAAAGATTTTTGGCTCATTGGAACTTCCAAAAGTCTTGAGTGGGCATTGTTATGCTTTCTGGAAATTGCAGTATTTACTTCCATGAAAAAAATGTGGCTAATTTAAAAGATAATGGTATGGGGTAAGCAGGGATGCTGAGGGAGGGGCAAGAAACCATGTTCATTTCCAGTCAACTGGCATTGAAAGTAGTGACAATGTGTGCAGAATAATAATTAATTTTGGGGGAATTGAAGAGTATTCTAGCATACAGACTTTAGGCAGTTATTTGTAACATTTAATCTTTCGTGATAGTTTAAGTAAGTGAATGTAAAGTATTTCACTTTTTAAAAAAGCCATTGAAGGAAAAAATGGCACCAATTTTGACACATTTCTCCTAAACTGGAGAACAGTCTTTCAGCCAGTCTTTGCTGAGATAATGCAGAAAGCACTAAACTGTCTACAATTAGAAAAAGCTGCAACTGTAAAAAGAAAAGCTATTGATTCAGAAAATGTAGCTACAGTTCTATAGATCTGAATACTAAAGAACATTCCTTCTTGCCACTTGTTT
>NW_009954567.1:2822722-2831475 GCF_000747805.2 Chaetura pelagica | reverse complement strand
ACAACATTTTGAAAGTATTTTCACACTGACTGGTTGCAGTGAGATCTTGTTGCTAGTGTCCAGCTGCAGATGAAGCACCAGTGTTAGAGAAAGGGCTTGAAAAAGAATAAGTCTTGGAATGACTTGAGGAAGAACTTTACTGTGAGGGTTATAGAGCACTGGAACATGCTCCCCAAGAGAATTTGTGGGTCTCCTTCTCTGGAGACTTTCAAGACTGTCTGGATGACTTTATGAGTGATCTGCCATAGGTTTTTGGGGGGGTTTTTTGGTTGGTGTTTTTGGTCAGGGGGATTGGATTTGATGATCTTCAGAGGTCCCCTACAAACCCCTAATATTCTATGCTTCTGTGATTGCCAGCTCGTTTTGAGCTTCTCAACAACCAACACTGTTGATGTCACCAACAACAATGTTAAACAGTACTAATTCCAGAATCAATCCCTGAGGAATGTCACTTGTCACTAATCTCCATTTGGACACTGAGCTGTTGACTGCAACTCTTTGAGTGTGACCATTGAGCCAATTCTTTAGATGTTGAATGGTCCCCCTCTCAAGTCTATATCACACCATTTTAGAGACAAGGATGTTGTGCAGGACAGTATGAAATGCTTTGCAGAAGTCCAGGCAGATGATGTCAGTAGCTCTTCCACTATCCATCAAAATTGTAACTCCATAGTAGCCACCATATTTGTCAGGCAGGATTTGCTCTTGGTGAAGCCACATTGGCTGTCACTGAACTGTCCTTATTTTCCATGTGTTTTAGCATAATTTTCAGGAGGATCTGCTCCATGATCTTACTGAGCACAGAGGTGAGACTGATTGGCCTGTAGTTCCCCAGCTCTTCCTTTTTTCCATTTTTTAGAGGTGAGGGTTATTTCCCTTTTCCAGTCAGTGGGAAATTCACTGGACTGCCCTGAGTGCTCAAATATGATGCATTGCAGGTGAATGATTGCAATATGCTAAGCTTTTTATAGCTTGAGTTGTTTTAATAGTTTTTTAAAATAACTTTTAATTGTTTACACATGAGTTTTGGATGGACAAAAGACCATTACATAAGGAGACATGAACTATTTAATGAGCAAGCATCTATTTTCAAAGATTAAATGGTGGAAATTGAAGGAAAATATTTTAAAATGCCACAGATCTATTAACTGTCCGTCCAATAAGCATGGAAGTATCTTTCTTGCTATTTCTGAATAGTTAGAGTTGCCCAAATAAAGCTGGAAGTTGTTAACTTAAAGCTTTAAAATGGCTTATTCTTAGATGACATTTCATTAACTTATTTTTTTCATTCTTTTTTTGGCTGGATATATAGAAATGCAAACCTTAATCCTGAATTTCTGAAGCTGGAAATGTGTTGTTGCCTGCTTATTCTTTTTCTTACTGTTTACTTATCTACTGTGTTTTCCATGCCAAGATTAAAAAAAACCCAACCTAACAAGACAAAACAAAAAAAACACAACACATACGTGCAGAAAGAGAGAAAAAAAATAAGAACATGAATAGAGAATCAAATCTCCTGGATCACTTCCATTCTTAAAAAGACTGAGCAGACTGATAACTGATCTAATGTAGCAACATGAACAAAGCAGCCACAGAGTCCTTGAGGTAAAGACCAGGTATAAGCCTTGCTCATTCTTGCTTTCATTCCAGACTTGCTCCTTAGAGAATTCCTGGACTCTTTGTTCTTCATAATTTTTTAGTAAATGCCTGTTGTGATGAAGTTTTTATGAGGTATGAGGAAGGTCAAATTTGGGACAAAAAATTGTAACTACATTTTGTGCATTTAAAAAGTGCATTTTATTCATACAGACTCACTTTCTCCTTTGTTCTTTCTGACAATCAGCTAGAAGATTTGGTGAATATCTGTTTAATTAATTGTTGAATAGGGGTAATTCTCTATGCCTGCCTGTCTTGTCTATTGTTTTCTAGATAGAAAGAGATTTAGTCAAGTGAATAATAGAAATAGTATAGACTTTACATTTTCACTATAAAACATAATGTTTGACCAGCAGTTAGGATGATTCCCTGCTAACGTCATTGTTTGGGCCTGAATTTTTATTCATGCCATTTTATCTCCCGCATTTTTTTAAGATCTCTAATTTATTTTCCCCTTTGCCTGTGATATTTTATTTAGCAAAAAAAAAGTATACTCCAAGGAATGTGAATAATAATAATAAAAAAAAACAAAATAAAGGGAAAAGAGTGTTGTCTTCTTGTAATGAGGACTGCTTTGTTGGAATTTATTTATAAAGAGCAGTGATCCATTCTTCTGCAGTCCCAAAATAGGCATGTCTTTAGAATTATTATTTTGTATAGCATGTAATGCCAATATGCAATACATTTCTTGAAGAAAAATTGTAAGAACTTGCAGAAATGCTCAGCTGCCTCTTACAGGAGCTATCCCTGGCACTTGCTTAAGGTGAGGAAGAGGGTGTGCTCTTGATGAAGTAACATACAAAGGCAGAACCGACTGTGGCTCTATTATTAATTTTCTGTGGCTTAATTTGTTGGTAACCACTAAGAAAATGAAAACTTTTTGTGCAACTCTGTGTACTGTCAAAGCTAAACTTCCAGTGAGCTTTCCCAGCTTTAGCCTGAGAGGTATGTGGGTTACTAATGCCCTTCCTTGGATCCACCTATGCCAGTTGAAGACAGCCCTGCTCATCATCATGTCTCTGGTACTGACCTAAAATTTTGCTGTTGAAGAAGGGGTTATAAACAGCAGTCTTAGATGACTTGAGGTGAAGTCAGCTGGGCAAGATTAAAGACCTGATGAAGATGATTTATCTTGATTGGCCTAGATTGTTCAAGTGCCTCATAAACCATTCTGTCCACTTGCAAAGCCATTGTGAGCCTGTGTTGGATGGTAAAAAAACAACTGAGGGGCAGTTAAGCCCTTCAGTTAGCAAAGCTGGATGTTCCTTCACTAGGAAACAATTTTTTTTAGGCTTATAGCATTTTTAACCTGTGTCATGTTTACTCCTGAAAGGTCCAGTGTGCAATTCTTACAAGTGCCATTTTTTTCATGTCTGCTTCAAGGTCCATTTTTAATTGCACAAAAATTATGAAAAAAAACCCCAAAATTTTAACAACCAGCAATAAAAGCAAGGAGTCCTTAACTTCTACCACATTGCTTTGCAAAAAATGTCGTTGTGCATTCTTGCTTATCAGTTCCTCATCTTATTCTGTTTATCTTTTTTTGCTGCTACTGAAATGCTCCTGTGCTGATTCTTCAACTGTGTAACTGGGATGTTTACACTTTCAAACTGTCTGGACACAGCCATGTTCCTGTCTTCGAAACACGACATTGTTAATTTCATGCAACTCTTACTGTGTTAGGTTTTTACACATCAACCTCGTTTAAGAGACCAGCTCAATGCTCCTAATGGCTATTGCTATTTAGCACAGCATCTTTCAAATTCAGTCAAGCAGCCCGTGTAGCTGCTGTTTCATCTGCTGCTTCAGCTTCCCCTTAGAAATGTGTTAGAAACTTGGGCACTGAAAGAAGAGGGAGGCAGTTTAAAAAGGCGATTAATACATAAAACGTACATGTCAATGTAGTGTCTTTCACTGGAATGTTTGCCATATGTGATTTGCAAACTCTACCTTATCAACAAGTATTTTCTGGGACAGTCTCATAATAGTAACTGCAAAAATTTTTACAAAGTTTTCATTATAAGTTTGCAAGCAACAAGCACTTAACAGTGCTTAAGTTGCTAATTAAACCACAAGTCCTTCTTTCAGAAGTGACAAGGAAAAGCAATGCTGTTCAAGGGGACTAATTTCTGATAATTGCTGCCAGCAATGAGTCAGTTTCTTAACACCAGATGGAGTTGCCTTTATGCAACCGGGTATGTCTGTAGGTGAATGCAGGAGTTCCTGCAGGAACTCCTGCCCCGCAGGCCGCAAGGCAGGAGCCAACTTGTCTGATGCTATTGGTGGTTCTTTGGAAAGGATTTGTTGCGTAACAGCCATTTACTTGGTACAGGAGTAGTGGTATTTTAAAAATGTGTTTCTGTCCAAATTGCTTTAAGAACCACCACTTGTACTTGGGAGGAGGAACCAAACAAACCAGTACATGAAGGAGTGTCCTGGTTTAAGCAAGGATGAAGCTAATTTTCCTTTTACTGGTTGTTTTTTTTTTTCCCTTCAGCAAGCTTTCTTTTAACTAGCACCATTGCATTCTAATTAAGGCTGATAAGAGTGGAATGTTTCTCTAACTGCTGGGTCTTCAAGGTCACACCTTCACTCTGCCTGCTCAGGCACTATGGGGAGATCCATGACGCCCCCCCCGTAGGAGGCTGAATTAGACAGACAGCAAAACTGGCCAGAGATATTCCATTCTATGTATCTACATAACTCAGAGCAAGGTCAGAGATCACAGAAGACAACTTCCTTCCTGCTTCTTCTTCCTTTCTCTTCTGTCCATGGCCAGCGTCCGGGCAGGACTCCGTCCATCCATCACCATCAACCCCCAGGCTCAAGCTGTCCTGACCCTCATCACTCTGTGCTCTCTCCAGCAGCAGCTCCAGGAATTTTCAGGACTGTTCACAGCTCAGGAGATGCTGTGGGAGTTGCTGGGGGTAGGAGAAGGTGAGAGGCTTTTGCATGTATCTGAACATATTTGTATATAATTGTATATATTTTCTTGTATCATTAGTGTTTAAGTAAAGCTGTGTAGTTTTGTTTCCAATCCAGCCAAGTCTCTCTTTCTCTCTCTCCTTCCCTACCTGGGTGGGAAGGGAAGGGGATTGAGAGCGTTGTTGTTGAACCTGAGTCAAACAGTGATCAATATGTTGTTGCCCAAAGGTTCACAGCCTCCACTGGGCATCCACCTGCTCTGACATGGGGTCCTCCATGAGATGCAGGTGGAGATCTGTTCCAGCATTAACCTCCAGGGGCTGCAGCAGGACAACCTGCTTCACCAAGGTCTTCACCATGAGCTGCAGGGGCATCTCTGCTCCAGCATCTGAAGAAACTCCTCCCACTCCTTCTCCACTGACCTTGGTGTCTGCGGAGTTGTTTCTCTTATATTTTCATATCTCTTTTCGTCTACAATTGCTGTTGCACAGGGTTTTTTTACCTTAAATATGTTATCCCAGAGGTGCTACCACCAACGCTGATGGGCTCAGTCTTGGCCATTGGCAGGTCCATTTAGACTGCAACTGGATATATCAAAGATAGAGAAACGTTCTGGTATCTTCTCGCAAGAAGTCAACCCTGTCTCTCCACACTACAAAAACTGCCATGTGAAGGCAATACCAGGAAATAAAATTCCTGTTATGAACTCTGTATTTTCTTTTTAGACAGGAAGGCTAGCTCTCCTTCAGTGTGTATCCAAGAAACTGTGAAGAAGAGACAACATTTCTTGTCAACCTTTGCTTATCCTGGCTCAAGCCAAAGTTGTCTCTCTGCAGCATCTCATTTGGTGTTGTAACCAAGGTTGACATTACCCTGAATCTATTCTAATGCAAGTCCCTGTACTTTGAGATTATAAATGCTATTATTTTTATTACAAATAAAAGGGAAGTTGGACCATTGCAGAAATATTCACGTAAAAAGCTGCTATATAGAGTGTTTATGTCCCAGACCAAGGTTTGAAGTTACCTCTGGGCTGTCTCAGTGTGAGTAGATCATGATGAAGTTTAATTCTGTCAGACTCTCAGAAATCATGTTTTATTGAGCATATTCCCAGGTGAAGGTACAGAATAAGTAGCAGCAGGTAGGCATTGTTAATATCTGAGGAAACAGGCAGCTGGCAACAAGAGTTGCAACTTCCTCTATATGGTATTCTGGGCACAGAGAGGAGAGATGGCTCTCAACAGGGTTCTTCTGTCTCAGCAGGTCTCTAAGCCTTTTACATCATGAAAATCCATTATACAAAATGATTCCTATTTAGTCCCTGAAAAATTCATTAACTGAGGAACAGAAGCAATGGTAATGATTTAAATTTTAATTTTGACAGGTGGGTGTAACCTACTCTAGTGTTCTGAGACCTTAATGTATGTCAGTTTTACCTCTCTAACCCATGTTTCTGTTAATATCAAAGGATATATCCCATTTATTTACCTAAAAGTGATGACTGAATTTGATACAGATTCACAGATAATATTGATCCTACTGAAGGTCTTTCTTTTCACTGAAACTTGCTATTCACTGAAAGATTTCTCTTAGCCATGGTGGTAAAGGTCACAAATACTAATGCCAGAGCCTTGTAGATTAGGAATCTTTCTATAAATGGATTCGTTTACTCTTTCTAGTTATCTTTCAGCTGGATTGATTCAATTTGCATGTTACTGTGTTGCTCAGGTTTGAAAACATTCAAATTTGGAAGGAGCCTTAAACACAAGTTGGAAGCAGTTTTTGCTTTCCACTGACATTTCCTTCAGAGTTCAACCAATTCTTCCAAATATTCATATATCTCTGAAAATATGATACGAGTTTCTGTTTTTCCTTTATAGCTGAAAGACCTTGACATGAATTGGTCTTGACTTTTGTTATGGTATAGGTATCTCTTCACTACTTATCAACTGACATATTCTGACATATTCTCAAGTCTTGTGAAGTCATCTATCTAGATTGTATGTGTATTTGTCAGTATGTAGTAGATAAAATTAGCTGAATTAATAGAACAGAGATGTTTATAAATGCTTTCAAATTGTGTCCATGTACTTTGCCTTATAAAAAAAAATGTTAACACACTTGTCCCATAGGAGAGCCAATGGATTTGGTACACCTTTTTTTTTGAGAATGTCTTTGCTTACTTGATTCACAATCAGCAGATGTTTCATTATAAAAAAAAATTAATTCCAACTCTATTTCCTGAATGAGTTTTGAATTTTTCAGTTCATTCTCCAATGTTCAATGTATTTTTGCTTACTTATTACTGTGGCTACAGCAGCAAAAAATTCTTACTTGAGCCTTTCAACCTCTTAACTTGACAGAATAGGATATAAAACTTCTACTGTGGTGGTGAGTCAGATCAGTAATATACACATTTGACAGAAAGGATGGCTTATGCATGTGAACTGCAAATACTTTTTTAAGTCTGTGAGTGGTTTGCAACATACTCGCTGTATCTCTATTTAGAGCCATATAAACTTAGAATTGTTTGGGTTGGAAGGGACCTTAAACATCATCTAGTTCTAATCCCTCTGCATGTGCAGGGATACCTCCCACTACACCAGGTTGCTCAAAGCCTCATCCAGCCTAGCCCTGGACACTGGGATAGGGCATCCACAGGTCCTCTGGACAACCAGGTCTCACAACCCTCAGAGTGAAGAATTTCTGCCCAATATCTCACCTAAATTTATTATCTTCCAGATTAAAACCATTACTCCTCATCCTACTGCTACGAGCCTTTAAAAAAGGTCCCTCCTCAGCTTTTCTGTAGCCCCCTTAGGTACTGGAAAGCTGCTATGAGGTCTCTCTGGAGCCTTCTCTTCTTGAGGCTGAAGAAGCCCAACTCTCTTAGCCTGTTTTCATAGAAGAGATACTCCAGCCCTCTGATTGTGGCCCTTCTCTGGACCTAATCAAGCAGGTCCACATCTTTCTTATGTTGAAGCCCCAGAACTGGACACGGTACTCCAGGTGGAGTCTCACGAGAGTAGAGTAGAGGAGGATGGTGGAAAAATCCCTTCCCTCAACCTTCTGATTAGTTATATTGATGCAACAAGCATGGCTTTCTGGGCTGCAAGTGCACATTGCAGGCTCAGTTTTTCATTCACAGCAGCAGTTAAAGTGTGTAGTTTGTTGTGTTCTCTATATGCACTTTTTAAACTTATTAAGCCTGTTGGAGTAGTACAAAAAATTGCAGATTATGATGTTTACTTTAACTGAGAATATTTAATGCACTTCAGAAATTATCTCCACAGGGGGTGTGTCCCTTCATATATAACCCTTCATTTTTACTAGGTGGAAATTGGAATTCAGCCTGAGCTGGCACAGCTCTATATTTCTCGATTGTCTATTTCAAGCTATCTTTTTCTTTTGGCCACCCACGAGGCCTCTCTGGTGGTTTCTCTCTAGCAGCTCCAAGGCACTCCAGGCTGTTATGTAGCAGACAGATCCTGACAGAGTGTGGGTGTAGAGCAACAAGTGTGCTAATCAGCTTGGTGGCCCTGTTTATGTCAGAAGTGTCCTCTTGCCCCTGAACACACATATTGAAGTGTCCTAATCCAACAAGAAACTAGAAAACTTGATGTGAGGGCAAGGAATAAGGGAACATCTGGGAACACTGTAATGAGCAATGTACTTTACTAAAATAGATTTCTACCAAAATCGCCCATGTAAGTAAAGTCCCTTGAGATATCCAGGCTCTTTTCTTCCAGGGCTTTCCTTTGCACAAGGCACCTACAATGTTTTTAAAAAGTGGCTTATACTAACATATTGTGGTTTTTTTAAGTGTGAAAGAAGACTTGTTATCAGATAATGATCCAGTCCTCCTACAAGAGTTGTAATGAAGTTATCTTGAGCTGCATCATACTGAGGATGTATTATTAAAATTGTTTTCTTATAAAGATCTGTGCCAGAGAGTAAAAGTATGTATATGAGTGCTCAAAGTCTTGGACAAAGCATTGGTAATGTCCTGGTTAAACTTCTAAAGTATCTTATATTCCTTTTTGCTCCCTTTAAAGACATCTTCTCAACTTACCACAAATGTATATTTTATTTTCCACATATTTTCTTGTTGCACATAAAAGAAAAAGAGTGATTACAGAAATTTAAGAGGAATTTCTAATTAGAGCAGGAAT
>NW_009954567.1:2819884-2822565 GCF_000747805.2 Chaetura pelagica | reverse complement strand
GAAAGCAGCAATCTTGCAACTGTTACCTTTTTTAACTATTAAAGGAAGACAAGGAGAGAATACAGAAGTGTTGATCTGCAGTTCCATGTGTACTAAAATACATGTTTAATTTTCACTGCTTTTGGATATATGGCAACACTTCAGTGAATCTAACCCTTTAACAGCATGTTTACATGGACTCTGAATAGGACCCTGGGTAGGATGAACATAGTTGGCATTCAGAGAACAAGAAAGTTAAAAATATAAAGTTGTGGTTTTGCTTTTTTATTTATTTTTTTGTACAAGTGCTTCTGCATAGACCTCAAACAGGCACAAAGGCAGATAAAGGAACAACACAGGATACTCTGGAAAACTGTGGGATACCATTTTTGCCAGAGAGGTCTGGTGTTTAGTTGCCTGAATAAAGGGGGATGGCTTTCCTTCACATTAAATAAATACCAATGGAGATCTTGGCAGCTATATTCACCTTCTACTTGAAGCTATGGAGCCATTCCCTCACCAAAAATTCTCTTTGAACATAACAGGTTTATCTGCAGTCAAATTTAGCAGCATGTATCATCAATGAAGACAGCGTGGGGAATACTGCAGAAGGCTGCTCACAGCTGAACTGTGGCAGTTCCCCAGGCATCACACCACAGATAAATTTGGAGCAGCCAAACATACATCACAAAAAAAATAAATAAATTTTTAAAAATTCTCTTTCAAAGGGTACAGCTTTAGGACTGCATAACACAATGTGCCAGCAGCAAAGCTTCTGTGTTAGAAACTGCAATTGATTGGTGCAGCAGTGTCGCAAAACGCTATGCGGAGAATGGCAGATTCTTCTGGCAGAGATACTTGCCTGAATTTTTTTTTTTTTACCCTCATAATGAGAAACAAAAGCATTTCACTGCATGCAAGAACTCCATTATAGTAATTTTTGTTGGTTAAATCCAGGCAACTCCATCCATAATCCTTGCAAGTTGTCTTGTAACAGAGATTGAAGAAGGTAACAGAGATTGAAGAAGGTAGCTCCTACTTAACTGTATCTCTAGCAACACTGGAGCACCAGCATTTTCCTGCTATATGTGTAATTCTCCAGGTTTAGCCTTGAATATGTTTTTGGAGTATGAATGCAGGATTTCTGTTAGCTTATCCATCCAGGACATTAAAGTCTGGGGTACTTTGTTCACTCTGATCGATATGTAATTTGTTTATCTTTCCTATTGCTGTTTCAGTCCTAAATGTTTCAAGACATAAAAACTTGAATTTTTCCCTGAGAAAGAGATAGTGAAATAAAATGTCAAACCTTTTAGTAGAATTGGAGGTAAATAGGGATTTGTGACTGCCACCTTTAATTTTGTAGTAGATGATATTTATGTTGTTAGGTACTTCATCTGCACTTTCACTCTCTTCTCATAGACAGTTGCAGACTATAAGATATTTAAGGTATTTTAGTTACATATACTGCTCCCTCTTGTGCTTACACCACTCTGCTCTCTTCCACTGCATGGTCAGACAGATTAGTCTCCTACATTTTGCACTGAAATGGAGGAGAAGCACTCAGATGGACAGAGATTGGTCTCTGTGATTAAATGTCAGATGATGTGAATCACCATCCAAAGAACAGCACATGCAGCGAGTTCAGCCTCCCCAAGGACAGCTGACTCACTTTGGATGCCCTGTTCATCAGAGCTGGATTGCTAGCCAAGGCCTTTTGAACAGTCCGTGAGTTATGGCTGGACTGTAACGAGGAGGCTCTAACTAAGCGTGCAAACCCAGCCTGTTCCTGTGGAGCTCTGCTCAGCTGTCAGCCTGCTTGCTCAGCAGCTTTTGCTGAGTGAATTGCAGTGAGCTGTGTGAAAAACACAGCAATGGAACAAAGGGTTAAACACTGTGTACAAACTAGAAAGTGTCTTCATGTATAGGCAGTAGAGTGGGAAGCGAGTAAAAAGAAGTACTGAACGATACAACACTCAGGTATTATGCGATGGTACCAGATAATTACCTCAGCACAACACAGTAGCATCTTCACTCAGCTAAAAAACTGCCTCTTCATGGAAAAGTAGATAATTTAGAGCTTGAATAAAAGAAAAATATGGACTTAAACTTCTGTATACACTTGCAGAGGCTCAAAAAGCATATTCAATATACATATGATTGTAGTGCAGGGTTTAAGGACTGTTGCTGAAACCAGTGTAGGAGCAGTGGACCAGCCAAAAGTGTCAAAATAACCCCAAGAAGTCTCAAAAGCAAGGAAACTCTTACCACTTCTGAGGATAGAGTGCAGCAAGGACATCTGGGATTAGTTGAGTGATAGGGATGGAGTCTCCTAGAAGATACATGGTGTGGTTAGCTTTTTCAGTTGGAGCCACGTCCCCCTGTTGCCCTGTCATTCTCCTGTAAACACAGGTTAAAGGCCCTCTCGTCTGCTTGTAGGTGCTAAGAACAGGCAGTTCATCTTGCAGGTTGGGCTTTGCCTAATTATGTTGTGATCCAGGGGAAGACAGGATAAATTCAAGTATATCGTCCTTGCTTCTTCAGGTTGTCTGGAAGGCAAATTTTCACTTGTTATAACCAAGTGTTTCCACTGCTTCCTTGAGAGACTCTGCAATTGTACATGACTGGGAGGTGAACAGAAATAAGACCTTTGTGTGTTACAGTTGAACATAGTTCATTTCTCTATGTGAGTCTGCTGGGAT
>NW_009954567.1:2777177-2819827 GCF_000747805.2 Chaetura pelagica | reverse complement strand
GTAGGGAACTTCTACGAGGCGCAGCTATCTGCCCAGAATTTAACTAGCTCACAGCGTGATGGTGAAGTCTCTGGACTGGAAAATAATTTGTTGATTTATGCTGCTGTCCCATAGTACAGTTAAATATATTTCCACTCAAGAGAGATGTTTTTCTAGGAGCCCTCCGAAGATGGAGACTCCACTGTTTCCAGGCAGTATATCCTACTACACTGCTGCCTGTGCTGTTAAGGTTTTCCTAGTAATAGGTCTTTATCTTTCTTACAGGAATAAATGCATTCAATTTGGTGCTACAAAACTGGTCATAGTCTTGTAAAGAAGACATTAAACTATTTAATGTCTTATTTATTTCAAACATTTGTGTTAAATACTGAGGGAAGAGTTCTTGAAGTTACTTGTGGATCACCCACTGTTGTGACTGGTGATTTCCTTTGCAAGTTCAAATTATGCAAAGCTACAAAACACTTTTTGACTTATATCTATCAAATTCTGGTGGATAATTTTATTTATCCATAAATCAGTGTTTAAGAATTTGACCTTTTGTAACTGGACTGTACAGCCCAGATAAGTCTAGACAAAATATATGGCTACGATGGTTACGTCTTTTTTAGGAAAGATAAGCCAGAAAGGTGAGGTGGTGGAATTGCTCTGGAATTGCAACTGGAATGTATTGAGCTCTCCCTGGAGGCAGATGAAGAGTGGGTTGGGAGCCTATGGGTAAAGATTAAGCGGCAGGCTGATATGAGGGACTTGGTTATGGGTGTTTATTACAGGCCATCATGAACTGGTTGAAGGAAAGAAGTCAAAGAGTTTTGGTCAATGGGACAGAGATTCTAGTTAGAAGCCTGTGTCTCATGGAGTCCCTCAGAGGTCAGTATTTGAATCAGTACTATTCCACATATTCATCAGTGAGCTGGCTGAGACAACAGAGTCCACTGCTGGCAGGTTTGCTGATGATCCTAAACTGGGCTTCTACAGACAGCTGAGAGTTGCCTCACAATCACAGGTCTTGGTCCTCATGGGGGACTTCAATCACCCTAATATCTGCTGGGGAGACAACACAGCGAGGCAGGTACAATCCAAGAGGTTTCTCCCATGCATTGATGATAACTTTTTTACTCAGGTGGGGGATGAACCAACAAGGAAAGGTGTACTACTAGACCTAGTATTGACAAAAAAAGAGGGAAAGACATTAATGTTGGTGGCAGCCTTGATTGTAGTGACCATGAGCTGGTAGAGTTCAGAATCATGTGCAGCAGATGCCAAGCATCTAGCAGGGTCAAACCCCTGTATTTCAGAAGAGCTAATTTTGGCCTTTTCAAGGAACTACTTGGAGAAATCCAGTGGGATAGGGTACTGGAAGGAAAGATGGCCCACGAAAGTCTGTTAATATTCAAGCACCACCTCATCCAAGCTGAAGATTAGAGTGTCCTAAAGAGTAAGAATTCAAGTCAGAGAGCCCAAATAGGTGCATAGTTGATCAGGGAACTACTGAACAAACTTAAATAGAAGAATGAAGTTTATAGATCATGGAAGAAGGCACTGACCATTTGGAATGAATGCAAAAATGTGGTCAGAAAGTGTAGGGCCGCAAAAAAGAAAAACTGGAGCCTCCTTAGAATTAAAAATCGCAAGACAAGTCAAGGCCAACAAGAAAAGTTTCTTCAAGTACATTAGAGCTAAAAGGAACACCAGAGGAGATGTGGACCCACTGCTAAATGAAGTAGGTGTCCTGCTGATAGAGGATATGGAGAAGGCAGGGTTACTTAATGCCTTCTTTGTTTTGGTCTTTACTGCTAAGGCTGATGCTCAGGATTCTCAAACCTTCCACCTTGATTGAAGATGTTTGGGGTAAAGAGCAGGTAAGGAAACTGGGCATCTAGAGATCCATGGGCCCTGATTGGATGTACCCATGTGTGCTGAGAGAGCTGGCAGAAGTAATTGCTGATTGCTTTCCATAGTCTTTGAAAAATCCTGGAAGATGGGAGAGGTGCCTGAGGACTGGAAGAAAGTTAATGTCACTTGAGCTTCTTGTCAAGAATGGTAAAAAACAGGACCCTGGTAACTACACACCACTCAGCCTCACCTCCATCCCTGGGAATATGATGGAGAAGCTTATTCTTGAGGTCATCTCTAAGCACATGGAAGAAAAGAAGGTTATTGGGAGTAGCCAGCATAGATTCACCAAAGGGAATGTCATGTCTGACTAATCTGATAGCCTTCTATGATGGTTTGACTGAATGGATAGGTGAAGGGAGAGCAGTGGATGGTGTCTTCCTCAACTTCAGCAAGGCTTTTGACACTGTCTCTCATAGCATCCTTGTTGATAAGCTCAGGAAATTTGAGTTGAAAGAGGACACAGTGAGATGAATTGAGAACTGGCTAAACAATAGAGCCCAGAGGGTTGTGATTAATGCTGCAGAGTCCAGCTGGAGACCTGTAACTAGTGATGTTCCCCAAGGGTCAGTACTGGGCCTAGTCTTACTCAACATCTTCATCAATGACCTGGATGAGGGGATGGAGTGTATCTTCAGCAAGTTTGCTGATGACATGAGGCTGGAAGGATTGACTGATACACCTGAAGCCTGTGCAGCCATTCAGCGAGATCTAGACAGACTGGAGAGCTGGGCAAAGAGGAACCTCATGGGGTTCAACAAGAGTGAGTGTAGAGTCCTGGCACCTGGGGAGACAAAACACCATCCACCAATATGGATCAGGTGTTGACCTGCTAGAAAGCATCCCCATGGAGAAGGACCTTGGGATCCTGGTGGAGAACAAGTTATCCATGGGACACCAATGTGTCCTTGTGGCCTAGAGAGCCAATGGTATCCTGGGATGCATTAAGAACAGTGTAGTCAACAGGTCAAGGGTGGTTCTTCTCTCCCTCTACTCTGCTTTCGTAAGACCACATTTGGAGTATTGTGTCCAGCACTGGAACAGGCTGCCCAGAGAGGTTGTGGAGTCTCCTCTGGAGACTTTCAAGACCTGCCTGGAAGCATTTCTGTGTGATCTGCCCTAGGTGTTCTTGCTGCAGCAGGGGGCTTGAACTGGATTATCTTCAGACGTCCCTTTCAACCCCTATGATTCTATGATCACTATGCTCAAGATGGCCTCCAAGGACGGGTAGTCTGGAGGTAGTGAAGGACTAGTAGTCCTGAAATGGTAAACTAAAGCACCTGTCATCAGTATAGCTTCAGTCTTTTAATTGAGGCAACTTACAAATGTACTAAGATGGCAAATTTCTCCTCCTGCTACACATTTATAAATTGACATACAGATTAAAATCTGACTTTCTGTTGCAATCCATCTAAGATAGAGAAATGTCAAGGAGATAGCTCACTTTCCTAAAATCCAGCTTTGACTACAGCAACAAAACAAACTTCTTTCTAATTTTACAGTTTGAGTAGTTGCTAAGTCATCCTAAACTCATGGGCAAAGTCTGATTCAGTTTTGTTGTTTTAATGAAGTGCTACTTGTAATAGAACATATAAAGAAAATCAGCATTTTATAATTTCATCACTCATTAATCTTCTAAAGTAGTGTAATTTCATTAGAAAGGTAGAATTAAGACAAATATTTCCTTTCACTATTTTCATTCCTAGCTCAGCTAAGTCTTTTGCATAAATGTTATTTGTTTTCATGATCTAAACCAGGCCTTGCTCAATATCTAGATAATATGCTGAAAGGAAAAATATATGCTTTACTGGAGGAAGTGAACCTGGTGTCATAAATAAAAATGCCAATAACATACTGAGCTGCTTGGTTGGACTTCTCCTGACAAAGCAATATTCTGTTTGATGTCTCTCTCCAGTCTATTCTTAAAGCTGCATCTTTTCTCCCAGTTACTGCTTAGCTGATTTACCTAATCTTACTGTTCTGCTCATAAGAACATACAAAATTAAGTTATTGTCTTTAAAAGTATGTCTTGCTTTCCAGAAGAGCATTGTATTTTGTTCCTGTTGGTCTCCTGATACAAATTTCAAGGTTTAAAGATGCAAAATTTGCTAAGAGCTCTGAGAGAGTGGATTTCAGAGCAGCTATTGATAACTAACAAATCTTACAACCTTTTTAAGCACATTTACTGGCTTAATGAGTCTATAAAGTATGAGTTATTGTGAAGGTTGATCTAGAGTTGATAGATTATTTACATTTATTGATTAAAGTGACTAGAAGCTTGTAGCCTTAACTAAATAACATCAGTACTAAAAGCTAAAGACAAGCACATGTTATATTTGCGATATGCATAATGTTTAAACAGCATACTTTCAAAGGCTAGAAGGGACCATTAGGGTTATACAATCCAACCCTTGTAACACAAACTCTAGTAGTCCATAGTACATCTTGCAGTGGACACAGAACATACAGAAAACAATCTAGCTTGGAATAAAAACTTCAATTAATGTAAAATAAAAATTGTCACTTTATAAGTATTCCAATGAATGCTTAACCAAGAGGATAAATGATGGCAGTACAATGGATGTGGTCTATCTTGATTCCAGCAAAGCATTTGACACCGTCTCTCACAGCATCCTCCCAGCTAAACTGAGGATGTGTGGTCTGGATTATTGGGTAATGAGGTGGATTATGAACTGGTTGAAGGAAAGAAGTCAAAGAGTTTTGGTCAATGGGACAGAGATTCTAGTTAGAAGCCTGTGTCTCATGGAGTCCCTCAGAGGTCAGTATTTGAATCAGTACTATTCCACATATTCATCAGTGAGCTGGCTGAGACAACAGAGTCCACTGCTGGCAGGTTTGCTGATGATCCTAAACTGGGAGGAGTGGCTGACATACCAGAGGGTTGTGCTGCCATTCAGCAAGATTTACACAGGCTGGGGAGCTGCGCAGAAAGGGCAAATGTAGAGTCTTGAAACTGGGAAAGAGCAATCCCATGTACCATTACAGGATGGGGGCTGACCTGCTGGACAGCAGTGTAGGGCAAAGGGACCTGGGGATCCTGGTGGACAGGAGGATGACCATGAGCCAGCAATGTGCCCTTGTGGCCAAGAAGGTCAATGGCATCCTGGGGTGTATTAGAAAGGGTGTGGTTAGTAGGTCAAGAGAGGTTCTCCTCCCCCTCTATTCTGCATCTGGAATATTGTGTCCAATTCTGGGCCCCACAGTTCAAGAAGGACAGGAAACTGCTTGAAAGAGTCCAGTGCAGAGCCACAATGATGATGAAGAGAGTGGAACATCTCCCTTATGAGGAAGAGTTGAGGGAGCTGGGTCTCTTTAGCTTGGAGAGCAGGAGACTGAGGGGAGACCTCTTTAGTGTTTACAAATATTTAAAGGGAAAGTGTCAGGAATATGGAGCCAGGCTTGGACTAGATGATCTTTCAAAGTCCTTTCCAACCTTTACCATTCTGTGATTCTGTGATTTATTTCTTGTAGTTTGAATTTATCAGTTGGATCCTTCAACTGGCTAGATTCCCTAATATGTCTCTAAACGTAGATTCAGTGGCTACATCCTTATGTTAAGCGAATGTAATGAGAAGACGATGGTAATGACAAAATGTAAGTAAGGAACAACAGAATCACTTGGTAGTTAGCTCAGGCACACTGCATCAGAGCCATGCTTTGTGCTTAAATAGTCTGCTTAAATTTAAACACTTTTTCGGCCTTAAAAGTCATGCTGACTTGCTGATTTCTATTTAAATTCAGAGAGTAACTTCTTCCCAGTTCTCCCTAATCTAAGAAGTTTGTTGTGAATACCAATTAGATTCCCCAACAGATGTATAGCAGAGGAATGAAAATTTGGTTTGTAATATTGAGTGTACAGTTAAATTATATAATCTATAACTGGCCTGCCTTTTCACCCTTTCTGGGGCTGAAGTTGATATTCAAGACAGTGAGTGCCTCCAGCTAATGCTTAGAAATCATTGAGTAGGCAGGTCTGTGAAAACACTGAAACTCCTCTGTTACAATCTGTTGTATTCCTGCTAGTCCTATCTTGGACTTCCATGAACAGAAAGTACAAAGTGTGCTGAACTGTGTGGTGGTTTTCTGATGTGCACAAATATTAATTAGTGATTGTGTTAAGTGATCTCATTTGCCATTCTAACTGCCTGGTGACTTTCACATTACCTACTCTAAAGAATCTTAACTATTAGGTTTGTTGGAATACAGTTCACTAACTCACATTTAAGAATAATACATTTGCCAGCTTCGGCAGCATACCACAAATAAAAAAGGTGTTTACTATTTCTCTGGGCCTCTTATCACAAAATTCAAGGTCAAGCAGCTGTACAAATGTTTTCTTTTGTAAAAAAAGGAAGAAAACTTCAATATGAGAGTAGTGAAATATGTAGGTGCCCCATCCCTGGAAAGATTTAAGTTCAGGTTGGATGGAGCTCTGAGCAACATAGTTTGCTCAAAAATGTCTCTACTCACTGCAGGGGGGTTGGACTAGATGACCATTAAGGATATCTTTCCACCCAAACCATTCCACGATTCTATGTAAGTGGTTCCTAGATGTGCAATAATAAATTAGGGAAGTTTAAAAAACTTCCATAAATAACATTTATACCAGTTCAGAAAGGAGAGGCTGAGCTTCAGAAAACTTGGGGGAAGGAAGTCTCTACAATAATTTCCTTTCTTGCTTCATGTGTGGTTGCTTTGTTCTGTTTTACTGTCTTGCCTAGCTATTAGAGCTGGTGGTACTTCTGTGGTTACTAGTCCAACCTAATAAAAATGTGCTTCTGCAGAAAAATAGGGAGGTGTTCAGATATTCCCAGTTCATAAATAAAAGTTATATAGTTCGTGCAGTATTTTTATTTTGAAATTGAACTGTTTTCAAAGCACAGGTAATCATGGATGATGACATTTCCAAGGGAAAGGCTTGTTACTTTACCTCAAGGCACTATAATTTCTGCTTTTAGAAGGCTGGCCTGAGAATAGTCCTCTAATTCCAGACATCACCCTCTTTGTTAAATTATTAACTGGAAGGTTGTCTGTCCTCCACCTTCCCCTTTTGCTTATTAGTATGTTACGTATTCTTTTCAATTCTTTCAAGTATTAATTTTTGTTGGGAAAACTTCTACTCAAATAGTAAAGGCATTAGAAACAAACCTGTTTGTTACGCAAAAAAAAATCCATGTCTTTTTATATCTTTATAGGTTATTCAGCCAATCCTCCCTCTCAAAATGCCAGGTCATTTATGGCTCTTACTTTGAAGTGAGACATTTCTGTAAATTAAAGAAAGAGAGTATGGACAAATGATAGGGTATAAACCTGACAGTTTTCGTGTTGCATATGCTGTTTTGTTTCTCACAGTTCTCCACTTTTCTTTTTTTCCCCAGCGTATCCCAGAAAAGGCATGGGTTCACTGTGTTAGTACCTGGGGCAGTTGATCATATGCTTAAAATCCAACATAATACAGGCAATACTGTTGTACTGGATAGCCATTACTGGGAGCTGAAACCACCATTTACTTGCAACCCCATCTATCAAGCAATCCCATAGGCTTCTTCCCATAGGAATTACATTGCAGATTAATCATGCTATCAATGCTAACCCTTACGATAACAGGTCAAGACCTGAGAGCCGTCTAGAGATTGAAAATGGATGGAATCAGGCATTAAGGGGGGGCAAGGGATTTCCTTAAATTTATTTGCAAACACTAATAAAATTGTAGCTGTGTATGTTTCCCATCTACAGATGGTAATATACAATGTAGAATGAAAGACAGATAACACAAACCATAATATGTGTCTGCTTATCTATGAGTACATTAAAATAAGTGTTTGAGGACACTGGGTTTTTTTATGCAAGACTTCTTGATATTTCTTTTCCAAATTTTAATGGAAATAATGCAAACTGTGTTCTTGTAGTCTCAAGGATCCATGGTAAATCACAGTGATGTGTTATTTATAATTAGTCTGCTGATTTATCTTTTTATGGGTATCTTTGTAATTCCAGGCAAAACCTCTAAAATATTTGGATGATGTGAGAGCTTATTTCAGCTGTGCAGTGAGTATTCTCAGTTTAGTTATCTATTTAATTTATTCTAAGAAGCGAAAAATAAAAGACAAAATATTTCATAACTATGAGATGTAGCTTGTTATAAAGGACAAGTCTGCTCTCTTAACTAGTTTTGTAACCATTCTTTGTGATATCTAAGCAGTATGGTCATGTTTGGCTGGCTGCATACAAAAGCTTTTAGTCTTATGTGGCAAGCAGTAGTAATCTTACCATGTTAGAAACAGTCTTAAACTAGAAAAAGTTTCAGGCATTTACAGTGTCATCCTTTCAGGAGCTAGACTTAAATGGAAGGCAGAAAATTAACACCTACACTGCTGCTATTACATGTTTATTTCAAAAAAAATACTTAAAAAAATATGCCAATGCTTTAAGAATTCACATTCTGTTTGAATTTAAGCTGTTCTTTATTTGACATTTTGTCAATACACTGATACTGTTTGGGAGTTGTCTTACTTTTTTTCAGCTGAAAACTCAATTGCTTTTTAAATGATTCTATATTTGGCATGAAATCTTCCATGAAGCACAGGAATGAAAATGAATGCAAACACATCATGCTCTAATGGCTGCAATGGCAGCCTGTGCAGCAGACTGGAGCTTCAAAAATAACCCATGACTAATCACTTGACCACATCATTGTACTATGAGACGCCCAATGAGACTGTTTACAAGATACCTTGACATATGTCTTGCTGGTTTACAAAGTGATAATTTGTTATTTGTTTCTATACACAATTGTGTGCTCTGTTTTTTAATGCTGGAAGGGGCCCTAACAGTGTCAGGAAGGCCCTAAAAGTGTGGGGAGCGGTGTAGTGAACTCTTAATTGTGGGACTACACAGAGGGATGACAACAAAGAAGGGATAAGAACACTGGCTCCTGTGAGCCTAGCATTTCTCTTCACCTTCTGCTAAATACATTGCATTTTGGGCGATGAAGGAGGAGAAAAGAAGTAAATATGCTGTGTTACACTGTTATTTGATAAACAGTTCTTTTTATTTTTAGTAAACACTTTTCAAACTGCTCTGTGATTATATCTCAAATCAGAGTTCTTCCGTTAGACACAAATAGAATTAACCCAATTTTTCCTTTAATTAATGAGCTTCTTGCTTCTCCTCTGTGTGTTATGACAGTATACTGGAGAATAATCAGAAAAATATTATAGAGTTCAGTTGAGTAGGGCACCTTCCTAAAATGATGTAACCCTCCTTGAGTATTGCTGTTTAAAAATTAGAATTATTTAAGCCTGATATAGAAGCTTGCTGCTTAAAACCTTCTAATGAAAGAAAATTATCATGTTAGTGATACATCAGTAATTTATTTGTTTCTTTCTTGGAACATTGTTCTGTATGATTTGAGACTTTCAGTTTGGGCCTGTCAAAAGCAAATTTAATCACAGCATTGTTGAAACACGTTGTTCCTACAGTTCTCCTGCAGATCATTTGCAAACCCTGCTTGTGTGTGTTTTGGTTGGAAACTCTATTAACGAAAGGAAAAGCAGCAACATTAGCAGCAAGGAGAAGGACTACTCCAATTTTTGGGTCACAGACTCCAAGGTTTGATCTTACTCTGTCTGTGATGGTAAATCTACAGCCAAAGGACACCTCTTCTAGGGTACTGATATGAGGAAGCCTCTGTTACTTTATCCTTTTCCTGATGACCTCGATTCTGATTTCTCAGAATGCTTCTCCAGTCTGCACTGTTTCCTTCCATTTCTTCAGCTTCTGTATCTCTCCAGATGCATGTGCATATGACAGATCTCCCCGTCAAACACTGTCCAACTTTTTGCTGGTAGGGGACTTTCTGTATACTTAAGAGGCTTGCACAAGCATTTTTCACAATTTTTCACAATCAGATCACAGAATCACAAAATCTTAGGGGTTAGAAGGGATCTCGAAAGATCAATGCAAACCTGCCCTGCACTAGGTAATGGAGCAAAACAGGAGATGAAAATAGAAAACTGATATTTTTGTGCTTAGCCCAAGGTCCATAATACCCATTTCTGAACATTTTTTTTTTTTTTTTTTTTTTTAAGAAGTTACTTACTTGCTTTTTAGGAAGTTACTACTAATGTAGAAAATCTGCCTTTTAAGTAGTGCACTTAGTACTGTTCTAACATGAAGTTATTTATAGATGACAGAAGTGTGCAAGTGAGGTCATAATCACTTCTGATCATTCAAAATGCCATAAGGTTATTGAAACAAAACAAGGATATTAAACTCTGTATTTGGACCGATATGTCAAAAAAGTATTTGTAACAAATCGTTTAAGGTTTATCTATTATGAAATATATGAAGGATTTTAAGCTCAAAAGGCATGAATGATTTAATCTTGTATGGTCTGGTTCTCAGATGCAAGGAGACATAAGCTCTCTGGTTAGGTGTTTTGCATTTATCTCTGCTCTTAAAAGGAAAAAAACTTACTTTTCAGGCCGTGGCATAACAAAATTACTTGCTTTTAAGACACTTGTGATATCTGACAGAAAATCAGCAGCCAAGTGAAATCAATTTTTCAGAAGACCCTCTAAGATTGGATTTGTAAAAAGGCCAGTGTTAGGATACTTCCTAGTCCACTTATCTTTCAATTTGTGAATAGCGCAAACTGTTACTGGAGTGCTGTGTAAAGTTATGGAGACCGAAGTTCAAGAATGATGAAAAATCAGAAAATGTTCAGGCAGTATGACTTGTCATAAGAAGAGTCAATCAAACTGATTAGAGAGGATTGGAAACCAGACAGGATTAAATGGTTGAGCATTCAATCAGAACGAATTCAGGTGGCTGAAGTACATTTATTTTTTTTTTTCAATTTGAGTGTAGACAATCACAGAAGTAGTTGTTAAGATTACCACAGAGTCTTCATTGTGGCAACACTTTAAATCAACCTTAGATGTTTCAAGAATGTATCTACTAATTCAAATCACAACTAAATGTGGGCAAACACTTAATCTGAATTATTCAGGCAACCAACTCTGATCACAGTGCTTATTTCAAATTTTGTAATTGATGTAAGCCATTTTAAACCTGAAGTACAGAAAAATGCAATGTATTGGAGAGCTGTTAGAAGATTTCATGTGTAAAAAGTGTTTTTATTGTCCTGGAGAAACTTCTCAGTTAAGTGCATAGGGTTGATGCTGAAATAATTTTGAAATTTTTATTAAATAGCATGAAGTACTCTTTCTATAAAAGAACCTGTAATATTTTAAGGGGTGTTGTGGAGCATAGGTTTCAGATTGTGCTGCATTTTCTGCTCTTTGGAAGTAAATTAAAAGCAGTATGCTTCAGAAGTTCTTGCTTGATTACTGACATCTAGCAAGGCTGTGACCAGTTATCTAAAATCATATTAAGTCATGTATGTCACCCATATTAACTGCTCTGTACGGTGGGACCTCAGTGGTCTTGTGGTAGTATATGACCACTCTCAGCAACTGTTTTTAAAAATAAAAGTATAATCTGACATTTATTCAAAGTTAGAATTACTCATGCTGCTTTATACTCAAGTTTATCAGCCAAACAAACACAGCAGACTGAAGACTCGGTTTGATAAGCTTCATGTTAGAGAGATAACTTTATCTTTTGAAATTCTTCAATCAAAATGCTTTGTGTGGTTTGGGTGTTTTCTTATTTCTGTTGTCTTAAATGGTTTACAAGCTGCCCAACATTACACAGGCCTGCACTACTACCTCAATCTTCTAAGAATGCACAGAACTATGAAGTCTTGTGCTGTGAGGTTTTTTTATATGTGTCATCTTACAGTTATGTTTCACCTGTTTCTGTCAGCATAATAGTTTCTTTTCCACTTGTTAACTTGGTGTTGTTGTCTTCTATGTTTTGGGTTTTATCTGCTTGCTCTTACAGTTACAAGGAAATGTTTAGCAACTTCAGTATTAATTTCTGAATTATTGACTTAATTTTGTCATGGCCACTTGAAATTTACCAAGCTGAGACATACAGATAGGCTTTCCTGTTTGCTTTTAATATACACTATAAGATTGTCTTTTCTTACCATTGAATGATTGTGTGTCTCTTTTGGCATTCTCAAGTTTTATCTCCTCATTTCAATCATGAGAAAATGCTTATAAAGAAAGAAGATCAAAGACAGATGCAATCTCATGAAAAATATTACAAGTTTCTTCAAAGGCAAATACCATATCCTCAGTGCATGCTCCTTTACTCTTCACCAAGCAAGTAGACCTCTTTTTCTAGGGAGAAAAAGACATGATGTATTCCAGAAACCTTTAAGCAAAAGAAATGTAATGACTTGTCATTACCACTATTTTCTACCTCTCTTACTGTGTCTGGTATATTACTCAGATTCTCTCTTACCAATAGGCTTAAAGAGAGCATTTTTACAGTACAGTCTCTTTAGATTCCAATAGCCTATAATATAGTATGACATTTATTCATCAGTCTAAATTGTAGATAAGAGAACAGCGATTATTTGAATTCTTGGCTGACTGCAGAAAAATAACAGCCTTCGTTCAACCTTTACTTTACCATATAGTTTTTCCTTTTTACCAAAATATTCAGTTATTCTTCTTATTCTATCTCATGTTAGTCCTTTGCTATGAAGAAATAAAAAATTACTTCAGTTTTGTTTCAAGAAATAACTTTTTAGTGATGATGATACAGATGTATGTGGTTTTTCTTCAATTTTTTCTAGCAGGTTTTTTATTTAAATAAGAAATACGCTACAAGTATGGAAAATACAGTCATATTAAAATATAGGCAGGATAATTTTGTTTTCTTTCTTCAGCAGAGGCGAAGTATTTATATATATATGGCAGACATTTTTATAATCGATGAACTGAAATGGATGACATTGAAGTTTTGTTCATCTGTGCTCTGGAAAGTGATATGCATTGTAGCAAAATAAACAGTGACAACTTGGAATGAAAAAAGGGACCTATTCTAATACCTGTGGTTACTGTTTCTTTGAAGGTAAAATGTATTTATCTGCAATGCGTGAATACATCTGAAAATAGTTTTCTAGCTGATGCAGTTTATAAAAGTTTCAGGTGACTTATTTCATGATAAAGAGAAGTATCAAAGACAATTGAATACAAGGACATTGCTTTGGCTCATCATGTCCCTGAAGGGGAAGTCTCCGGAGTCTGAGAGATTACGAAAGGAAAACAACATCTATGCTCTTGCTCTGTTCTTCTGCTCTTCTGGGGGCCTCTGGTGTTTGCCACTGTGAAAACCAGGAAGATTGAGTTATATGGACTTTTAATCTGATGATGTCATGATCCCTGTACTTTCAATTTTGACCACAGTGTCAGTTTGTTTATCAGTACAGTTTATCAGTACAGTATCAGTTTATCAGTACACTTCACCAAAAAAAGAGAAAACTCTGGATAAATAACCTCATGCAAAACATTTTATGTTAACCCTATTTTTAATGACATTCATTGTCTCTTCCATGCATTATGGTAAGATGCAGGATATCATTAAATGTTAGACTCCAGATTTCAGTAAGGTAGTTTAAGATTACTTTCGTATGTTTACTACACCACAAGGTTAGTAGGAATGCAGTAACAGCTCCTAAACCTTTCAGGGAAAAATAAAACAACTGGCATAGCTTTTTAGGCCATTTGTTTTACTTTGCCCCAGGTTACAGACTTGTAGATTGAGGGCTACTACTTACCTGTCCTAGGGTTTTGTGGATACTGTCCAACTGCTGCAACTAAGAGCTCCAGGCTGCAAAGCACTTTCCATTCACCCTAAGTGTGTGTCTACTTCTGCCATAAACACCCTTCCCTGTAGCTTTGCTTCCACTTGGCATTATCATAGCCTTTAATACCATCTCACATGCATGGTGGAATGGCTGTCTGTCCAATCTCATAATAGCAACAATCAATATAATTTCTGTCCGCTTGAATCCCTGCAGAAGTAATTTTGGCTGGCATTTTCTTTGGCTGGTGATAAATAGGTTGCTAGACAAAGACCTTGTGTACAGAGACATAAATTAATTGGATTAAAGAAGGTTAGACAATTGGAGCAACTTCTGTATAGATGCCCTTGATTTCTTAGCTAAACTCAATTTCTAGCTGATCTTAGTAAATCTCCACTTAAGCTGTTAGTTATTAATAATCACAGGAAAACTAAAAACTTGCTCAAATTTAAATAAATTTATTTAAATTAACTACTTAAAACTTCTTTGATGAGTCAATATGAGGATGAAAGCTGGCTGTGGATTAGGTGTGACCCATGATTTTTCTCAGTTAGGATAAAGACACAATAGTAACTGGCAGGCTGTGCTATAAAATGAACTTTAAAATACTCTGGGAAGATAAGCATCTGCATTTTAATGGTTTGGGGTATTTTTGAGAGTTGCATTTGCAAGCATCCATCAGTGAATAATTCCTGGTCTTTCTCCTTGCCTGAACTCTGACTATAATCCTTTGACCACGATGCTATTACTGTTTCCAGACCAGTTAGTTATGCCTGAAAGAAGTTTTTGATACATACAATGAGTCATGCAGAAAGTCTAAATGGAATTGGATTTGAGTTGTAATTTACTTTTAAAGGAGCATCCACAGAGCATGGTGTAGGATTGTTTTCTGTATTTGTTTGTTTGTTTTTTGTTGGGTTTTTTTCAGTTCTTGTTGTTTTGTTTTTAGTTTTGTATATTTTTTGTTTGTTTTTGTTTGTTGCTTTGTGGTTGTGGGTTTTTTCCTTTAGAGATTTTTCAGACTTGTAAGTGTGGAGTAGGTTTGTTTTTACTCCCAGATCGTGTGTGTACATGTATATTTTTAATCTTTTCAGATATGCCATCAGGCTCAGATAAGTAAAGTTAGGACAGGGACTTGAAAAATTTAAAGGTATTCTTGTCTATAACATGCCTATCTTGGTGTGGAAGCCCATCTGACACTGCCTCATTTCCTCATTCTCGCCTCGTCCCACATTCAGTGGGAGGGGAGAAACAAAAGCATGAGAAATATCCTTTTCTTTCAAGATTCCTGAAAACGCAATGGGCCTTATCCATCTCCAGCAGGGAGTCTGTCCTGCCTAGCATCTGGTTAATGTCCTGGGTATAATAGCTACCTTTCTCTTCAGCGAGAGGACAGGAAGTGCTGCCTTATAGACCTGTCTGTGGCACGAACTAAGTAAAAGGTGGGCTGTGGAAGCTGAAAAATTACCTTGACTGCCAAAGAATAAAAGGCCCTGTGTTTTTGAGGAAAAGCAGGAGAAAACGACAGAATGCAGAGCGAAGGAAGAGATCAGATGTACCAAAGTGGCATTTGTGATGTCGTCACAGAGTAAACACAAAGTTCTAAATAAGGGGTGGAAAATGTTTCCAGGCCCTTTTTATAGTGGGGAGTTAGATCTCTAAAGAAAGGTACTGAGTTTTACTTATTTCTGATGAGCTAACAGAAGGGGATCTTCACCTCTTCCTCCCTTAAGAATAATTGAGACTGTATCAGGCAAATATGCTGATGCTATTTTGAAGGTTTTATTTTTCTTCTATGATACAATCTATGAATTTTTTGTTATTTCCTCAGTACAAACGAAGTATTCTTAGTTTCCAAATAGAAATCTTAATACTTATAAAATAATTTGCAACATTTTTGTCATTATCATCAAAACACACTGTTAAAATTTCTGAAAATGATGTTTTAGTTAAGCATTTCAGTGCACATTCAAGAATTCTTAATAAATTTTTGTAAGAGGAGGAAAGAAATAAATTTTTTCCACTTTTTCCTGATGTTAAATGATAAGCTGTATTTCTAAATTTTCAACTGCCTTGTGTTCTACCTGCAGTAGCACTTGCTGTACTTTTTATCTGATCATATTTCTAACTCCTACGCTACAGAATCCCTGAAGATCCACCAAGAGAGAACTTTAGCAAAGAAATAAAAGTGGTTTAGCTTTGTTTTCTTTGATAGTTGGGCACTGTACATAACAGAACTGTGTCTTTAGCTTGTTTTTATAGTCTTGGCTTGTTTAATGTCAGCAGAGGATTGACCTGGTTAACTGACTCCAATATGTGGATCCAAGCGAAGGTGCAAATAAATTTTCTCTATTTCCTTCTAGTTTCTCAAAAACCATTAATTCATCTACAATGTTCTTCATAGCAGAGGTTGAACAAAGATGTAAGGACAGGTGTTTCTAGTGTCACTCACTTGTGCAGGTACAAGAACAACCCCTTTAAAGAAATTTAATATTGAATGACAGCTACTTGCTGTTATTAAAATATAGCAGTTCTAGGAGCTTATCACTGTTACACAGCTGTAAGCCATATGTGGAAAAGATGCTTTGACAGCCCCAGACAGAATTTTACTATGAGGCAAAGGAAAACTGAACAAGTTGGAGGATAAAAAATGATTTTTGCAATCTGCTTGAAAAAAATCACCAGCGCTTAGAGGAAAAATTATGAAATCCTTATTATTAAAGCCATTGTCCACTTGCTATTTTCTTGTCTGTCTTTGCCTATTACTTCTTCCTTTTAATAAGCCCAGATGTTTATACAGGAGGAATAAGAAACAAGAAAGAGAAACCGAAAGTCTTCATGCACAATTGAAATTATGACTTATTTGATGTAACAGAGACTTCTGGAATAACACGTCTGGCTGGAATATTACCATATAAGGAGGCACAGAGAAGAAGGAAGATGTACGTTGTTCTGTAAATAAAATATGTGTCTGTTTGTCTGGAATTCAGAATGCAAAAATATGAGATCTGCTGAAAGTCCGCAGACCGTATGTGAAGGAGATAAAAAAAAAAGGAAGGACAGGTAGACAGTGTTTTTTGTGAGCAGCTACAGACTAAATCAAAGTACTGGCTACTGCAGTAGGAACAAATTCCATCTTGGGGATGGAACGCAACAATATATTTAATTTCTATCCTTTTCTTGAATTATTTTGTTGCAGCTTCTTCTTCAAGAAGCCAGACTCCAGGCTTCAGTGCAGAGATTAAATTGATCAAAAGGCAAGTTTAGGAAAAATTAAGGTATGTCAGTTTAATAAAACAAATGGTAATAGCAGCAAAGACACAAAATAACAGTAGGTTTAGTGAATGGCAAAGTGACAATAAATGAAGCTAACAAATTACAGCATTTGGAGAAAAGTGTTTCCTTTTGGTTGTAGTCTCTCCTTTGTATACCTTTGTGGTTTTTTTTTTTTAATTCTTTTTTTTTTTTCTTTTATTGTATATAATTAAAGTTTTCTGCTTGAGTAATTTCTTGAAATGATGAGGACTTGTGAAGAAAGTGGACCACCATTCATAATTCTAAGTTGTCAAGACAGTATTAAATACCTGGTTTCCAATATATTTCCCTATAACATGTAGCTTATTTACAATATCTGGTTGGAGCATGGCTATGCATGTTTTTGAGGAAAAGAAGAGAAAAAATCAAAGGAAAAACCTTTCACTAGCCAGTTTGTAGGGATTATAGTTTAACATTTCTTGCATTGCAGAAGTACCATTTTCATAATTTGTATTCCTTTTGCTTTTAGTTTATTGATATGGTGATTTCTGGTCTAGGAAGAAGCAGACTTATTATGAATATTTTTGTCTGGATTTTTATTGTGAACATGCCGCTGAGTGTTTTGTGACAGAAGTAGCATACCAAAAGAATTGCAAGCAATTCTTGGTTTGCAGACTTTTAAATATGAATATACATAATGATCAATTCCAAAGTTCTGATCAATGGAGATTATTTACTTAGTTGGTAAAAGATTTTGTTTTGAATTATATGGTATCAGACACTTCCTCACCTTCATGTTTTGCTTGAGCTGTGAATTAAATTATTTCTGGATATAAGTATTGCTGATTCTTATGGCTTCTTTTTACGTGCCTCATAAAGTGGTAGTCACAAAAATTATCTAAGTTACTTTCTAATTAAATAGCATCTGTGTTTTCATTTCAGAATTTTGTCTCCCACTCATCATAAACATAGAAAAATGCTGAGGCAAATGTATGTGTGTATGTCTATATAAGACATCTGTTCAAGACTGAGCTCTAAAAAAGAAAAGAGCAGTAGGATTTATAGCTAGTTTTTGGTTAAAACTGTGGATTCTAGTGGTTAACTGGGCAAACTGATTAAAAAAAACAAACCCAGAGATTTGTTACATTGTTCGGTTAATAATGTAATGCTAGATACTGGAAGAAATAGGCAGGCAGAATTGGTTTTGTAAGATTATGGTGTTTTATTGTCTAACATGAAGACTGTTCAGAAAAGCAGATGACAGAGCCTGATGTTTAAGGAGGGATGTAAAGAAAGGAAAACTCTCACTTTGAACGGTGGAAGAAAAAACCAACAAAAACAAACAAACAAACAAAAAGGTTATTCCTTGAATTTAGAATAGTAATATGGAAATTAGCATGAAAACCTAGTCTTGTGGATTTACCGTTCAGTTTTGTTATTATACCAAGATGATTTTATCCAGTACTGAGCAGCAGACATCTAATGAATAAAGTTAAAGTTGTGCAATTAAGCTTTTTTATTTTTTAAAGATCCACTAATTGGCACTGTATATATTTAAGTTACTAGAACTAGAAAATAAATGTAGGTCTGTCCTGATGTAGACTTACTGTCATAATTTCCTATTATTTCATTGTTCAGCCATCAAATCACGCAGGTCTGGCAACTCCACCCTCAAATATGCTTCTATTTCTTATGTTAGTCATGTGGTGTTTCAGATTCATTGTAATACTAAAGAACCAATAAGATAAACTCAAGCCATTTCTCTTATCTGGGTAAAATGCACATTTCTGGAATGTCAAGGGCACATTGAATGGGAAGTTCTTTGCTCTCGAGCCACACAGTGCAACAGGTTTAACCAGCTTGTAAAGTGTCTTGGTCAGGCCATGCAGTCTGTGTGTGATCATTTTGGTTATTGCTGTAGCCACAGCTCAGATGGGAACATAATCAGTTCAAAAGTAGAAACTTAGAGAAATATCAACATCATTGTGTATATATACTTAATAGCAATTTCCCAGTTTGTTGTGACTGCATTCTGCTATTTGCATTTATTTCATGTTCCCTACCTTCTTTCATTTTTCCTAAGAATTTTTTTTTTAGCTTTACAGAGAAACAATTTAACAGTACCTCTACTGCCAAATCTGGAGAAGTTTAACTTATACATGGAATAATTTTCACTTCCCCAGAACCAAAACTCCAAAAGAAGCAGTCAGGATTTTTAACTAAAAAAACCTGCAAAACTGAGTCCTCTGCATGTTTCTGATTTCCTCTATTTCTTCTGCAAGTAAAGAATGGGAAGAAAAATCCAATAAAATAAAAGGTGTTTCAGCCTTTCAGGGAATTGCAGAAGTAAAGCTTCAGATGTATCTTTTCTGTATCTGAAATAATATACTTGTCCAGCTGTTGTCCAGGTAGATAAAAACGCTAGGGGAAAAAAAAAAAAAAAAGGAGTAGTTTGAACATAAACACAAATTTGTCCATGGATTTCTCGTTCATGGGTTGTTTGTTCCTTTTTTTTACCCTTTTATTTTTTACTTCACACAAATACTTTTAATCCAAATACTTTTTTTTTTTTTTTTCCCACAGTAAATGGATTACTTGTGTATTCAGAAAACTGTATTTTAGCTACACTGTGAAGATTCTTCTTTTCCTCTTTCAGATCATATGAACGCCTCTTCCATAAGGAAGTTGTCTTTCATTTACAGACTGTAAACAATAAAGAGTAAAGAAAATTAGTTATTTAATAAAAAGGTAGTGTTTCTACAAAAATATACATATTTTAAAAATATTAAACAGTATTTTAAACTATTTGATTTTTAGCTTCAATCTCCTTCAATTAAAATCAGCCAAAGAAAAAATTACATAAACCTGTATTTTGTACACCTCCTCGTCTAATCTTACAGAATAATAATCTTTCTAATTCAGGTTTGTGAAGCCTGAGGACAGCTAATTTTCAGCCACCTCAAGGAGTTTTTCAGTATAACATGTTTCTCTTTTTTTGTGGTATAATTTAAATAATGTCATATCGTCAAAAGATATATGTGCATCTTATTTTATAAAAGCTAAGATCTTTGCCACTAATATTTATATGTTTAGAGTTTACAAACTAGAGTTTAGCAGGCTGACCTTGACAGTCATTGGCATATGACAGGAATATAAAGCAGGAGATTTCTCTGGAGCAAACATATTTGAGAGCCTGTGTAGTGCACAAGGTCTTCTAACTATGTATCTCATTATTATACAAAATAGTATTTAAATCACAGACAACAATGTTGTTTCCTCAACTTACTCTGTCTCTTCTGTAGCAAAATTCTATGCAAATATGAAATAGAAAAATACCATGCTTAGAGGTTTAATTTATAACTTTTTACAAATCTCTTCATCTGTTCCCAGCTCTTACCTGTGTGAAGAACTCAAACCGACAAACATTGGCGGTAAAAGTATTAGCCTTGCATAGCAAGTTTTAGGGTTTCATCACTTGGATCACACAGCTCTCTGTAAACAGTCATTTGTATGCAATGGATTACATGTTTGACATGAAGTAAAATTCAAAGTTCTAGTGCCTTGGTGCCACTTCTGTCTGGGGCTGTTCCTCTAGAAATGCTGTGATAATGCTGTGATAGAAATGCTGTGATGTAATAGCATAAATCTGACTAGCTTGGGGCGCAGGGATTAATTTTTAATATACTCAAACTGTAAAAAATAGGAAATATATGTAGTAGCAAATGTGAATAGAAGGAGGGAAATTATGATGGGTTTTAGAAAAGTGTATGTGAAGAATTTATAGTACTGTGAGGCAAAAGAAGCAAGAACCAGCATAAAGGTAGGGACACTGAGTTGTTCTGTAAAGTTATAATATGAATGAATGACATGGGTGCAAGATGTAAAGCAGAGTTATTGACAGGTTATAGTAATAAAAACATTTTTAAAGAGAAGAACATATGCTCATTTCTATGCAGAGATTATGCTATTTTTGAAGTAGGATTCATATATGAATTTTGTGTGCTAGAATTGCATCAGTAAATTCTAGAAGTAGTAGTTAGAAAGAAAACCTGGCTGTGTCATTCTGAAATTGTATTATTGCTGTCCTTTATTCCAATGAATATATAATGAGCTGGGGAAAGCATGAACACTTCCAGAAAAATATTTCAAAAGTTGTATAATACTCCATGGCTGTGATAGTCTCTCAAGTGCTTCTTGTATTGCATGCAGAACTGCACGAAGAAGCAGGGGGCCAAAGTTACATCATGTGGGTGAGCAAATAGTACAAGAATGTGAAGGATTTATGTCTCCAGAATGGAAGACTCCTTTTAGATGGACAGACTTTATTTGAACATCAAAGGAAGCAGGTAACATGAATCAAATCAAGATGATGTGCTAAGGGTTTAAAGCCTTTGAGGCTGAGTTGTTTCTGAGGTTTTAAACTCAAGGGTGAGGGAAAGCAAGTAGTTCTGAAAGAGCACCTTTCAAAGTGATACATTCCTCTAGGACATTTTTGTATCTATGAAGAGAAGCAAACTTAAAATTTTTTACCAAATAGGAAATTTGAAAGGATAGAAGAAACAGGGCTATTATTGGTAGACATAGTAAAAAATAAAGAGGACATGCTTCTATAAAAGGTAAAAAAAATATAATTTCTACAACTAGCAAAAGACCAAGAAAAACAATTGGGAGAATATGATTATATAGTTTGCAGTTTTGTAGAAAGTAAAAGAAAACTGACAGGCTGAAACATGAAATAGGATAAAGACAATCTTTAAAAAGATAAATTTGAGGTTTTGCCCAAATGAGGAAAATAGGTAACATTATAAAATCTGAGAAGTTACATATAAAAATGCAATGAGGAAGACCAAGAAAGAACCATAGAAACAAAGGTATGAAAGTATACAAATCTGCTAAGACAATCACTTCCAGATAATGAAGCCAGCTGGAGAGATTGGAAAGATATAACTAGGATTAAATTATCATTTGGCAAAGGCTTACTACAGCAAGCCTTGTGAAATCACTTATGACAGATTTTTTTTTCTGGTAACAGTAGAAGAGCTTATTATACAAACAGATAAAATAAGCAAGGACTCAACAGAATAGTTCAAAAGAAGCCCAGGAATTAAATAACTGACTTACTAACTCTGAAATGTGAGCTTGCCAGGAAGCAGAGCTTTTTGTTGTTCTATATACTAAAAAAAAAGTTGGCAATACTAAGTTATTTATGGCATTAAAGAAACTATGTAAAATTTCAAATCTGTAGAATGTGATAAAATAGCAGGTGAAATCTAAAATGAAATGCAAATTGATGCACACAGTGGAAGAGGGGGCAAGGTTGAACCTGCATGATGGGCTCTGACTGAATATTTTGTATAAATGAGGTCTTCGGACAAAAGAGTATGAGTATGTTAGTTTGATGGTCAGAGGTCAAGGAGGAAGCTGAAATGTTAGAAAGTGTGTGGGAAACATTAGAAAATGAAGCAGAGACCATCATTATGCTAGTACGTGCCATCTCAAAGTGTACCAATTTTTAAGTAAAGGTAGTATCCAGTCAGTGCTAGGAGGCTATGCATGTTTGAGAACTTCTAGCGTATTACAACTATTTAAAGCCAGTTCCTCCATTTAAAGGAAAGCATCCTGAGGACAGCAGTCCTCCGGGCAGAAACCTGAGCCTAGCAGTGCCTGACCTCAGCAGCATTCACTGTGTTGTGCGAATCATCAGCACATGCACAGTATCTCCTGCATGTCTAATAGTCAAAGAGTTTGTGAAAGAAGGAAGCCTCCCTGGGTAAGGTGGGATGGAGCAGGTTCAAAAGGGTGACAGGAATTATTCAAGATGAGAAAACACTAGTGACTAGGGCAGTTCAGACTACGAAAGAGACTTCTGAGGGAGATTGATGGCTGCCCGTCAAGGTGTATATATCAAGGGTCTTAGCCCATACTCTGCATACCCAGTAGCCTACTCAAGAAAGTGAGCGGTGATGGGGGTGAATAAGTGGTGACTGGGACTGCAAAGTCCTCTGCTATTCTGTTCAGAACGAAGTTCCAAGCCCGGTTCGGCTGCAGAAGTTCCCAGCCGTGGATTAGCTGCCAGGAAGCTGTGGTAGTTTGGGAACCAGAACAGGCAGGCTGTTCTCTCCTCAGTACATGGTACACGTTCTGCCATACACATTTGGAGGCTAAATTTTGTTTTGGATGCAGGCTGGTCAGTCTTGTCAGATGGCTCCCAACTAGGTCTGATTTGTCAGGCCAGACACAGACTGATGCAACCCTGTATGAACATGTATTTCACTTCAGTATGTGAGCGACATCTCTGACAAGGGTGACATTCTCTTACTCAAAACTGTTTTCTACATGTTAGCATTTGATTATCAAATGCAGTGATAGCTAATGTGACTCCTATTTCCTCTCCAGCAGAAAAGACAGAGGACTAGAGAAAAATACTTTTTGGTTTACTATACTCTCCAATAGTTTTTGCCTTGCTTTGACCGGTTTTTAGCATGAGAAAAAGATGGAAGAAAAAAGTTGTTTTACTGTTTAAAAAAAAGTGGGTGGGAAATGTTACTTGATTGTGAAATAAGTTACTTTTCTGAGTGTGTTAAAGGTGAGCACACACTTACCTTGTGGTCATGCGTGGTAGGTAGGTTGGTAGGTAGCAGGCTGCATGTACTCCAGGGAAGGTCTGTCTTGTTTTGCTCAATCTTGATACTGTCCCCTAGAACTGAGTTAGCCGAAGTTCCTGGCTCTGAGTCCTCTGTTCTGACACACAATAGTCATTAATATAGTCCTAGCAATTGGTGTGTAAGTTTATAAATGCAGTTATCAAATATAGAATCATAAGAAAAATATATTTAGTGGAAATATCTTACCCAAAAAGGGAAGGAAGGAGGGAAGGAAGGAGGGAAGGAAGGAGGGAAGGAAGGAGGGAAGGAAGGAGGGAAGGAAGGAGGGAAGGAAGGAGGGAAGGAAGGAGGGAAGGAAGGAGGGAAGGAAGGAGGGAAGGAAGGAAGGAAGGAAGGAAGGAAGGAAGGAAGGAAGGAAGGAAGGAAGGAAGGAAGGAAGGAAGGAAGGAAGGAAGGAAGGAAGGAAGGAAGGAAGGAAGGAAGGAAGGAAGGAAGGAAGGAAGGAAGGAAGGAAGGAAGGACGGACTAAGTGGACTTTATCCTCCCCCTGGAGGTCATGTGGTGTTCTGCTAACATCACATTCACCGTCTCCAGGCTTTATAACTTCATTAAAAAAAATAATAAAAAATTATATAATCTAGCAATTGGAATATCTTTGTATTCCTCTATGCTTTCTAAGCTGCTGCAGTAGTTTCACTACGTTTTTTTAGTTAAAAACCCAGCATTCTGCTGGCTAACCTTCATTATCCAATATACAGCTGTGATTAATGACATTTCTAGTAGCGAGTCCTCAGAATTATCTGACATCAATATTTGCATTCTGTCAATACAGTAATACGCCTTCTAAAAGAACTTGTAAAATTAAAAGACTACTTCTTCTTGCATAGTCTGCAAAAAAATTACTGAATAGTTGCTCTCATAACCCTAATTTCAATTTTTGGGAGAAAAGCACATAGGAAACTAATTTTCCAGTATTGCTTAATTTTGTTCAGTAGCATCTCAGAAATTTACATCTCAAAAAACCCCCAAAGGGTACAGTATTTAAGAATCTAGAGCTGACAGGAGAAAAATCATGCTAGCTGATTGCTGGGTTTACGATTAATACTTGCAGAGGCACTATTGTTAAAGTGAATAATGGTACTCTTTCACTTTGAAAAATTAAAGAAAAATGGCTGACAAAAGCAATTATCTGCAAGTGTGGTGAGTTCATGGCTGCTCTACTGAAATTAAATTTTTATGTTGCCCAGATCAATGTAAAAATTCTTATTTGAAGGTTTTTTACATATCATTCATGCAAGCAGAAGAGATTATTGTAGGAACAGGAAATTCAAAAAAAGCACTAAAATGCAAAAGAATTATACATTAATTTGGCCTATGTTCCATTTTTTAATGAAATTTTAAGGTATGTCTTAGAGATGTTGATGCTGTATCATTTCTACGTGGAAATCCCTTGTTCTGAAGCACTTGTTTTTATAGCAGTGCTTTTAAACTTTGGAGAATATAAGAAAATGGTTAGCTTTTCAGTTTAATAATACAAACAAGGTTTTTTTCTGTTTCTCTGTCTTTTCTTGACTGTTGTAGCACTCCATTTTTTAATTTTTTTTTGTACATTAATGTTATTGCGTGCTCTGCATTTAGCCAAATGTGAAGAATGAGGAATGTTCACACTCATGCTTATGCTTATAATTTTTAAAATCAGTCTAAATTTATAATAGTAGATACATTATATACATGTTTTGAACATTTGACATTCTGTATAGGTTCTAGTAATCTAAAATAAATTAAAATATCTGAGATTTTGGCAGAGTCATTCAGTTTTCAGCATCAGTTTCTGGATCCTTGTTTTCTGTAGAATCATGGAACTAATTTGCTTTGACTGTTACCTTGCACTTCAGTATTTAAATTGCTTTCTGTTCAGAAGAAATCCATGGTTTTGAAAAATGCCTACAAAATGAAATAGACTATGTAGAAAATACTTCATAAGGAATTAAAGGAGGTAAAACTGAGTCTAGCTGGACATATTTGACTGATTTCTGTGTTACACTTGACCAGATGGTTAAGGAAATAAATGGCCAGTAGCAGGATAATAGGAATACACCTGGCCTTGCATATTCAAGTGTTTATTTGCACAGGTCTCTTGTAATTATGGATTTCTCATATCTCAGTAATAGCCTGTATATACAACCTTTTTTCTACTCAATCATAAGAACTAGAGAAATACAGTGTCTTGCTTAGCATAGAAGGGATGAATAAAAATTTATCTGTAAGAAGATGGAAATGAACACGTTCTTATTTTTGGACCTCTTTTGTCCTCATGATTTTGTCTTTTTTTCACATCTGTTCCAGCTGTCTAGGTCTTTCACAGCCAGTTGCTTTTGAAAATGTCATCATTGTGTTTTAACAGATTAATTGGACTGTCTTTGTTTTTTTGTTTAGGATTTTTTTATTTTTTTTTGTATCCTCTTGTGCTGGAGAGGAACAATGTCCCTGAACAGCAACTCCAACTGAAATTAAACAAGCCAACATTAAAGTGTTCCAGAATCAGTCTTGGCCACTGAATGAGTCATACACTGTAGGGAGAAGCTCTTGTCTTTTCGATTTTTATCCTCAGTTGTTGTATAGAGACTGTGCTTTGCTTGACTCCAAGATTAAAATCTGTAAACAATACACTTTTTCACAGCAGTGCCAGGTTTCTCACAGCAGATCAGAAAGACAAGCAGATAATTCAAGACATCTCTAATCTGCTATGATGATGTGCTTTTCCCCCTATATTTTTGATTGAAAGGATTTTGGCTACCTTATCAGTCCAGAACTCCTCAGAAATAGAGACATACCAGAGATAAACATGAGCTCTTCGTCTCACTCATGCATATAGATGATGGATGGCAACAGGGAGTAAGCCATATCTGAAGTCCTTGTTACACATTTTATAGAAGATTTTAGGCAATGATTAGCAAACTAAATCACTGTTTAAAATCTTTCTAGGTCATGAATGTTTCCAAATGATAAAGTTTATCATTTATATTGTTGTCAATCAGAAAGGAGAAAAAACTTAAGAAGATACAGGTGGCCTTAGAGTTTCCATAATCTTACTAGCTGCCTGCAGTCTGCTCTCCCAAACCACTTCATTCTAAATTCATATACTGAAATCCCTATGCTCAGGTTTTAGGTAAGTACCCAGGGTAAACAAGCTTAAAACAGAGCAAGCACAATGTGTAGGCATGCAGTGTGTTAACTCCTCAGGGAAGACAATTTCTCACCTTAGTTTCTGTTTGTCAAATTCCTGGTAGAGGGTAGATGGGCTACTGTAGAAAACAAGCACCAAACACTCCCAGGTTGTTCATGGTGAAGTCATAAATATCTAAACAATGTCAGACCTTCCTGGCTGGTTCAAAGTATGCCTGTGTAAAATTTATTTAATGTTTTTAAAAATTAATAAAATTAAAGGAATATAAGGCTATCTGAGAAGAAGAGAGAGTTCAAGTCTCTTGAAGCATGCACCAAGGATTATTTTAGTGTTTTATATCCCCTTTTAAAATAAAATACACTGATCTGTGAGGAGACAGACATAAATACAAACAAACCAAAATAATATCTTAGATGCTAGAAGCACTTATTTTACTTAATTTTAATATCTTCTGATTCACCCTGGAATGTGCTCAAGCATTCTGGCATTATTTTTTATTTCCTTTCATTTCTTCTCTTTGAATATTTATCTGGCATTTTTTCCCCCTAAAATTCTTAGAATTTCCTGAAATGAATTGTAGTGGTTTTTTTTTTTAATTTGTGTGACTATGTGGTTTTTTTTTTATTACACAGACATCCACTCCAAGCAAATATTTTTGAAAGAGTAGTAAAAACATAAAACTAGAAGCAGAACACAACAGGAACTTGTTTATTTTGTCATCTATCAGTGTACTGTACAGAAAAATAAAATATTTTGTTAGTAAGCTATGAGCTTAATCAGTAAAAACATTTGCATTCTAATTGTCATCTTTTTCAAATATGCAATATTTGAAGAATCTTCAATTTAAAGTCATTAGCTTTTTTGTCCATCTTTGTTGTGTTTGATGGTTTCTATGTGAATATCAATTATTAAAGCTTAATGACTAAGGTGATGAAGTAAAAATGTGTATATATGTTTCTGCTTGGAGTCCACTACTAATACCTTCTGTTTGCATTGTATCATTGCCTAATATTTTGCTGGTATGTGTCATGTTCAACATGTCCCTGTTACTAAAAACTCCAAGAGTCGGGCTGCTGGAAGCACCTCTGGGCCAGTTCAATGAGGTGTCTCCTTGTGATGTCATGTGAAGCCAGCCATAGATGGAAGAGAAGGGAAGAAAAAGCAGGAAGGAAGTTGTCTTCTGTGATCTCTGACCTTCTTCTGAGCTTACGTAGAGATATGGAATGGAATATCTCTGGCCAATTTTGCTGTCTAACTCAGCCTCCTACGGGGGGGTTCATAGATCTCCCAGTCATGCCTGAGCCAGCAAAGACATGACCTTGAAGTCCTGGCAGTAACAAAAACATTCCAGTGTTTGTTATCAGTACAAGCTGGAACGCTTACTGAAGGAAAAAAAATAATAATGAAAATTTAAAGTGGCTTAATCCTGGCTCATACTAGGACAATTATCTTATTTTCTTGCTCTAAAAGTGTCAACAACAGTATTTCTATAGATGATATTTAAGTATGGAAAAAACCCTAGCTATTTCCTCAACAGCTGATTAATTTCTTGGTTACTGGAAGCTGCCTCTGTATAATTAAATATATAAATAACCAACACCTATTTATTATTTATCTGAAGTAAGTGGCAGATCTTTAGAGAACAAAAAGATCAAATAATGTTCTGGAGACTTGCTCATGCACTGAGGTAAGTGGTTTTCTTAGGAAAAAAAAAAGCCTTTTAGATCTGCCACAGGTCATGATCTTCTCCTGTGGGGACAGAAAGCTACACCTGTATGTGTTTATCTGTGTGAATATACTTGCATCTTAGTATCATACTGTCATTTTAGATTTCGTTTTCTGTTTTGGCAGAGATGGGCTTTGGAGATGCTAAAAAACGTAGTCTTTCTAAACCAGTACTTTACGCCAACAAAACTGTGTTAAGTGTGGATGGTGACTAACCTAGGAAAGTATTTCTTGTACCCATACAAGTTCCATCAGTGATATGCCTGCCCATGAGGGAAATAGGTCACGCCTGTAATTTTGCTGGTATTATTGACTGTATTATGTGACTTCACTACAACATGTCTGTTGGTCAGTTGCACATTATCTCATCTTTGGCTGACAGAGCTAAGGACAAAAGTGTGGGCAGTGATTTATCTGACACAAGTGAGAATATAAATCTTCCAAATTCCTGATACTAGAGCACATTAATTTCCCTTTACTCCTCCATGATTACTGCTCTGTACTTCCCAGAGGCTGAAGAATGTTGTGTTCCAAAGCTGCCATGCCATGCAATCATCACGTGCTAGGATTTCTGCTTAGTTATTATAAAACAAAGACCAGTTTGTCAAACTCTGACAACTATGTGAAAGTGTCCAGATCCTAGTTTAAACATCCTTAGGCACCTGGATTTGATGATTACTGTAGCTGACCATCTTCCCCTAAATTCAGCATATGTCTGCTTGTCTGAATAGTATATAAATTAACAGAATGATTAAATCATAGGGGTTGGAAGATCTCTGAAGATCATTGACTTCAAGCCCCCTACTGCAGCAAGAAAATCTAGGGCAGATCACACAGAAATGGGTCCAGGCAGGTCTTGAAAGTCTCCAGAGGAGACTTCACAACCTCTCTGGGCGGCCTGTTCCGGTGCTCCCTCACCCTCACAGTAAAGAAGTTTTTTCCTCATGTTGAGGTGGAACTTCCTGTGTTGTAACTTGGTGCCATTTCCCCTTGTCCCATTACAGAGCACCACTGAAAAGATACTGGCTCCTTCTTAACATACACCCTTCATATATTTATAGATATTAATAAGGCCCCCTCTCAGTCTTCTTTTCTCCAGACTAAACAATCCCAGGTCTCTCACCCTCTCCTCATATGACAGATGTTCCAGTCCCTTAATCATCCTCCTAGCTCTCTGTTGGATTCTTTCCAGCATATCCCTGTCCCTCTTGAACTAGGGAGCCCAGACACAATACTCCAGATGTGACCTTACAAGGACAGAGTAGAGGAGCAGGAGACCTTGACCTGCTGACCACACTTCTTAATGTATGCCAGGACACTACTGGCTCTCTAGGCCTTGAGGACACATTGCTGTCCCATGGATAACTTCTTGCCACCAGGATCCCAAGGTCTTTCTCCATGGGGCTGCTTTCTAGCAGGTCAACACCTGATCTATATTGGTGGATGGTGTTTTGTCTCCCCAAGTGCCAGGACTCTACACTCGTTCTTGTTGAACCCCATGAGGTTCCTCTTTGCCCAGTCTGTTTGGATCTGAATGGCTGCACAGGCTTCAGGTGTATCAGTCAATCCTTTCAGCCTCATGTCATCAGCAAACTTGCTGAAGATACACTCCATCCCCTCATCCAGGTCATTGATGAAGATGTTGAGTAAGACTAGGCCCAGTACTGACCCTTGGGGAACACTACTAGTCACAGGTCTCCAGCTGGACTCTGCAGCATTGATCACAACCCTCTGGGCTCTATTGTTTAGCCAGTTCTCAATTCTAACTCACACTTCCTGAGCTTATCCACAAGGATGTTATGAGAGACAGTGTCAAAAGCCTTGCTGAAGTTGAGGAAGACACCATCCACTGCTCTCCCTTCACCTGTCCATTCAGTCAAACCACCATAGAAGTCTATCAGATTAGTCAGACATGACATTCCCCTTGGTGAATCCATGCTGGCTACTCCCGATAACCTTCTTTTCTTCCATGTGCTTAGAGATGACCTCAAGAATAAGCTGCTTCATCATCTTTCCAGCAATACAGGTGAGACTGTCCAGTGTGTAATTACCCAGATTCTCTCAGGCTGAGAAACTGTCTAGAAAAAAAAATAAGGCTTATTTCATAACTACGAACAACACTGCTGATATCTAGTTAATTAACTATGGCAAAAAGCCCTGCCTCAGAAGTCTGCAACCTTCTGTAATTGTTTGGTTTGGCATGCATTTTTTATTGACTGGAAAGCATGAAGTGTTCTTGAGTATGCTGTTGTATGGTTTAGTGTAACTGTATGTATTGTAGGATTAAGTGACATATGAAACATCTGCTCTACTGGATCTTAGAATGTTTTCAACTTTTATACACTGATGTTGTTATACACTGATGCCTGGATGTTGTACAATTTTAAATGATCCTGATGCTAAAGAAATAAATTAATTTTCTTGCAGTATAAGAGCTGGTATTTGGATGGTCAAGAGATAAAACCTCTCCTTTGAAATTTGCACACTTCTGATTGAGTCATAGAGTCAACATGAACAGGAATACTTCCAGTCCACATGGGAGGAGCAAAAGTGTGAGTTGAAGCTTTTCATTTCCTTGTTTCTGTTTTTATTATCACTGTTCTTCCAGAGTACATATGTGCTGTGTTAGCCTTTCAAATACTGCTTGCTGTGTAGGATAATGTCGCTGGCCAGTATCAGGGCTAGTGGCTGTCAGGTGCTTCTGTGAGGTTTGTGAATGAGCCCGAGAGTCACACGTGGCCCTGCCTCTCACAGAGGAACGGCCACTGCGGGACCATGTCTTAGAGGGTAGATTAGAGTACCCCCTCACCGCGCTCACAAATTGTTACTGAGACCAATGTTTGGTTTACGAATTAATCGGTTTAATTAAGGGTCAACACAAACTGAAGAATCAAGGTTCAGGAGAGGTTGTCTAAGTGTATATCGGAAAAGGGATTCAAAGGTGCTGTGGTCTTATTAAATGCATGTTCTGAGGGAGAGGGATGTGTGTTTGTGTGTGTGTGTGTGTGTGTGTGTGTGTGTGTGTGTTTTTACCCTCCTTCTGTACAGGAGGTTCGTGGAGGGGCCGGCTTCCTGGTAACAGGGGCGACTACTCCCATCAGCAGCAGCTGTTGTGGCACATACAGCTCTGGTCCTGACATGGGTGGCAAACGCAGGCTGGGCGAGCGCCCACTTCCGTCTCGTTTGGTTTGGCGGTGGTTTGGTTTAGGCTCGGGCAGGCAGCGATCCCTCGGGAGCAGGCAGGCCTCGGTGAGCAGGCTTGAACGCCCATGGAGCAGACATGTTCCCCGCGGAGAGGGCACAGGCGGCCCCCCGCTTCCCTCTCAGCTCCTCCAGGCAGCGAGGCTGACATTCCACGCAGCTTCTGGTGCTGCAGCAGAGTCTCCTTCTGGGCTGGCAGAGAGCCCCAGACCTGCAGATCTTGCCCTCTTTTATAGATCAGAAATCACTGTTAGAATTAAGTACCACTGTCAAATGAGCCAATTAGCACTGGCCAGGTTCACACTCAGAGGCATCTTTAACCTATTGTCCATTTTGCTGCCAGTTATCATAACCCTTATGCTCTTTTCTTGCTGTGGACTTATCTGGCAGAGCGAGGGGCCTGTTCCGGTTCGTCCTTGGCTAAATCAGCAAAAAGACACCACTCTTGCTTTGCTGGCTTGAAAGGCATTTTGTTTAGTCTTATGTAGGTGGAGAGAAGATGGATCATTCCCCACAGATAGTAACTATGATAAAAAGTTTGTTAGTTGTACCCTGTTCTTATATCTGTAGCTTAAATAAATATTTGTGTGTGACTTGCACATAGATAAGAATATAGAATACTAATAAAATAGAATGTATATTAATTCTTCAGAGTGTATTTTACAAAGAGTTATTAAAAATTATTTTTTTTTCTTGAGTATTTATTTAAATGTAAGTTTACTTATTATTTATTATGTACTCAGTCATAAAAAGTAAGCCCCTGGACTGAAGTTGGTATCAGGGTCAGCACTTGATTTGATAATGCATTATTAAAAGTTCTCCTGTATAGTGTTACAGGAGACCAATGAAGTAATATGCGAATAATATATACATAGATTTGGATTAGGGTTGATTTTGTTTGTTTTCTGACCTTTGTGGTGTTTTTTTGTCCTATATATGTATGTCTCCCAGTATCCAATAGCACTGTTGAAATAGAGAGGTTTGGGTGCTGCTGTGGCATCTTATGTCTTCCAGATGCTCATATAGCAACATAATTTCGGTACTGGGACCAGTGTTGTTCAACATCTTCATCAACGACCTGGATGAGGGTATAGAATGTACCCTCAGCAAGTTTGCTGATGACACTAAACTGGGAGGAGTGTCTGACACACCAGAAGGCTGTGCTGCCATTCAGAGAGACTTAGACAGGCTGGAGAGTTGGGCGGGGAGAAACATGATGAAATTCAAAAAGGGGAAGTGTAGAGTTTTGCATTTGGGGAAGAGCAACACAATGTCCCAGTACAGTTTGGGGGCTGACCTGTTGGAGAGTAGTGTAGGTGAAAGAGACCTGGGGGTCCTGGTGGACAGGAGGATGACCATGAGCCAGCAATGTGCCCTTGTGGCCAAGAAGGCCAATGACATTCTGGGGTGCATTAGAAAGAGTGAACATCTCCCTTATGAGGAAAGGCTGAGGGAGCTGGGTCTCTTTAGCTTGGAGAAAAGGAGACTGAGGGGTGACCTCATCAATGTTTACAAATATGTAAGGGGTGAGTGTCAGGGGGACGGAGTTAGGCTTTTCTCAGTGATGACCAGTGATAGGACAAGGGGTAATGGGTGTAAATTGGAGCACAGGAGGTTCAAGGTGAATATCCAGAAACATTTTTTTTTACTGTGAGTGACAGAGCCCTGGAACAGGCTGCCCAGGGGGGTTGTGGAGTCTCCTTCACTGGAGACATTCAAAACCCACCTGGATGCCTTCCTGTGTGATGTACTCTAGGTGGCCCGGCTCTGGCAGGGGGGGTTGGACTAGATGATCTTTCGAGGTCCCTTCCAACCCATAGGATTCTATGATTCTATGAAATATCTAGTATTAAATACCAATGACCATGCCTTACAGGCACAGGTGAGAACAGAATGTTCCTTTCTGAAATGCAACTACTTTGTTTAAGCTGTTGAATATGCCCCTGTTTCTGGCAAAGGAGAGCACTTTCTTTAAGTGCTTTGGTAAGCGGTAATAGGAAAGAAAAGTTCCAGTGTGCATCTGTAACAACACTGCACCTACCAGAACAGTTACACTTGTTTCCTGAGGGGCTCTCAGCCTGTGTACAAACAGACTTCACTTGAGAAGTACTCTAAACCAGTCTTGATCCACCGTTTGACTCAGGTCTGAAAACAGTGCTCTTGATCCTCTTCCCCTCCCACTCAGGTAGGGAAGGAGAGAGAGAAAAAGAGAGAGACTTGGCTGGATTGAAAACTAAACTACACAGCTTTAATTAAACACTAATGAATGATACAAGAAAATCTATACAATTATATACAAATATGTTCAGGTATGAGCAAAAGCCTCCGGCTTCCCCCCACCCCCAGCAACTCCCACAGCGTCTCCTGAGCTGGAATAGTCCTGAGAAATCTTGGAGCTGCTGCTGGAGAGAGCACAGAGTCATGAGGGTCAGGAGAACTCGAGCCTGGGGGTCGATGGTGATGGATGGATGGAGTCCTACTTGGACACTGGCCATGGATGGAAGAGAAGGGAAGAAGCAGTAGGAAGGAAGATGTCTTCTGCAATCTCTGACCTTCCTCTGAACTTACGTAGATACATGGAATGGAATATCTCTGGCCAGGTTTGCTGTCTGTCTAACTCAGCCTCCTATGGGGGGGTCACAGATCTCCCCATAGTGTCTGAGCTGGCAGAGCAAAGGTGTGACCTTGAAGCCTCAGCAGTTAGAAAAACATTCCTCTGTCTTATCAGTTCTAGCTAGAACACACTGTTGCTAGTTAAAAGAAAGCTTACTGAAGGAAAAAACAATCAGCAAAAGGAAAATTGGCTTCATCCTGGCTCAAACCAGGACAGTACAGAGAAGCACTCTAAACCAGTCTGGGTCCAGATTTTTTCTTTTCCCATGGGTATCTTCTGCCTTTCCCTGTGATGACATTGTGACTGCTGTCTCTGCTTTATTGCCCCTAATGTCTTGCTGTGTGTGCTTCTCCCTTCTGCTGCCTTAGTTTCCTAATCCAGTGAGGTTGGTTGTTAGACCAGGTGGATGAGCTTAGTTGAATTTATACATAATTGCGCAAATTCTCCCTGTTGTCTCAGGTGACAGAAGGCAGCACAGATATCTCTGGCCAGGCTTAGTATGGATCTTCCTGAATCTCACAGGCTACGAGCTCCTGGCTATTGCAAGCAGTTGTTATTTTTGGCTTATTCTCAAGAATCTATTAAAAAAAATAATAAAATTCTCTATATGTGGCTGCTTTTTGTTTGTTTGTTTGTTTGTTTGTTTTGTTTTGTTTTTGTTCTTGTAATTTAAATCTATATGTTCCCAGCCATAGAGGAAGGTGCCAGCAGCATGCTAAATTGGTGCCATGGTTTGCTATGTAGATCAAATGAACAGCCTCATGTTTACATGAACTGAAGTTATTCAGAGTGCTCAACAAAGCTTCACTACTGGTGTTGTCTGACCTGCTGAGGAGTTATGTGAAGCATGAAGTTGTCCACAACATTTTTTAAAACCACAAAATAAAAAAGATTAATATCAGCTGAACAAATGAGTATGCCCCTGTTTCTGGCAAAGGAGAGCACTTTCTTTAAGTGCTTTGGTAAGCGGTAATAGGAAAGAAAAGTTCCAGTGTGCATCTGTAACAACACTGCACCTACCAGAACAGTTACACTTGTTTCCTGAGGGGCTCTCAGCCTGTGTACAAACAGACTTCACTTGAGAAGTACTCTAAACCAGTCTTGATCCACCGTTTGACTCAGGTCTGAAAACAGTGCTCTTGATCCTCTTCCCCTCCCACTCAGGTAGGGAAGGAGAGAGAGAAAAAGAGAGAGACTTGGCTGGATTGAAAACTAAACTACACAGCTTTAATTAAACACTAATGAATGATACAAGAAAATCTATACAATTATATACAAATATGTTCAGGTATGAGCAAAAGCCTCCGGCTTCCCCCCACCCCCAGCAACTCCCACAGCGTCTCCTGAGCTGGAATAGTCCTGAGAAATCTTGGAGCTGCTGCTGGAGAGAGCACAGAGTCATGAGGGTCAGGAGAACTCGAGCCTGGGGGTCGATGGTGATGGATGGATGGAGTCCTACTTGGACACTGGCCATGGATGGAAGAGAAGGGAAGAAGCAGTAGGAAGGAAGATGTCTTCTGCAATCTCTGACCTTCCTCTGAACTTACGTAGATACATGGAATGGAATATCTCTGGCCAGGTTTGCTGTCTGTCTAACTCAGCCTCCTATGGGGGGGTCACAGATCTCCCCATAGTGTCTGAGCTGGCAGAGCAAAGGTGTGACCTTGAAGCCTCAGCAGTTAGAAAAACATTCCTCTGTCTTATCAGTTCTAGCTAGAACACACTGTTGCTAGTTAAAAGAAAGCTTACTGAAGGAAAAAACAATCAGCAAAAGGAAAATTGGCTTCATCCTGGCTCAAACCAGGACAGTACAGAGAAGCACTCTAAACCAGTCTGGGTCCAGATTTTTTCTTTTCCCATGGGTATCTTCTGCCTTTCCCTGTGATGACATTGTGACTGCTGTCTCTGCTTTATTGCCCCTAATGTCTTGCTGTGTGTGCTTCTCCCTTCTGCTGCCTTAGTTTCCTAATCCAGTGAGGTTGGTTGTTAGACCAGGTGGATGAGCTTAGTTGAATTTATACATAATTGCGCAAATTCTCCCTGTTGTCTCAGGTGACAGAAGGCAGCACAGATATCTCTGGCCAGGCTTAGTATGGATCTTCCTGAATCTCACAGGCTACGAGCTCCTGGCTATTGCAAGCAGTTGTTATTTTTGGCTTATTCTCAAGAATCTATTAAAAAAAATAATAAAATTCTCTATATGTGGCTGCTTTTTGTTTGTTTGTTTGTTTGTTTGTTTTGTTTTGTTTTTGTTCTTGTAATTTAAATCTATATGTTACCAGCCATAGAGGAAGGTGCCAGCAGCATGCTAAATTGGTGCCATGGTTTGCTATGTAGATCAAATGAACAGCCTCATGTTTACATGAACTGAAGTTATTCAGAGTGCTCAACAAAGCTTCACTACTGGTGTTGTCTGACCTGCTGAGGAGTTATGTGAAGCATGAAGTTGTCCACAACATTTTTTAAAACCACAAAATAAAAAAAATTAATATCAGCTGAACAAATGAGATTTGGTCAGATTTGGGGGAAAGACTAGGGCTCTTTCAGTTTTAGTTAAGATAATGCATTTTTATCCAAAATATTAATCTTTATTAATTCAAAGGATCTTCATATTTTAGTACAGAAGTCCTAGCATGTATATTGTGAATTAGGTTCTAAAAGTTCAATAAACTTGTTGAACATTTCAGACTTTAATTTTCTAATCTACAAAATAAACTCCATTATTTTTAATGTTATATCCTACCACATCTTGCTGTGTGAATTTAACAACCACCACCTGTGACTATTTTTCTTTGAACTGGGTATATAACATATTTACTACTCTTTGTTCTTTTTAAATTTAAAAATATTTAAAAAAAATAATATATATTTAAACCCTAATAAATTATTTTAAGCTCCTTGGTAGCATGCTGTTTAAATAATTTTTGCTTATAGGGGGATAGTAACACTATTTGAACAAAAGTAGCTTTGCAAAAATATCTGATTACAGTTGTTGAGTTCAGCAAAAGATTTCATATCGATCACATGATGATGACATGAAGTCTTCCACCTTCCTATGTGTCTGTCAATTTGAATTTGCATTGTCAAAGTTATCCATTGTCTGCCAGTCATTTCAACAAAAGACCACCTAATTAATAAGTAAAAATGTCATCAGTGAAATGAATAACCTTAAAAAGAAAACTGAAATATAACTTTTATTTTTACTCCATGGGAAAACATCACATAGCTTTCTATGAGATTTTATGTTTCTAGGAAGAATGACAGTCAAAATCTTGGTTCAGTGGTTTTAGATGTCACTGGACTGATCTAATATGGAAGATGAAGCTGCAGATATGTATGAACATTTTGGTTTTTTCACCAAGTGTAGAACTAACTCATCATGAACTAGCTAAAGCTTAACGTGGAAGAATACAAATTGCAGATATAGAAAGATACTATTAACATTTCAATTTTTTTTTCCTGACAATATGTCTCACATTGTTTTTTTTTAAAAAAAACAAAGCACTTGTGAGTGATCTTGTAATTAAAAATATGTTTTTAATACCTATTTTTAAACTTCCTCTATTCCACTGCTTGTACTTTATATTCTCAGTCAGCCGAATAAGTGTACTCCTACTAGTCCTCCTGCGTTCTCCTTAGTTGATTTGCACAGTATTGCTAGTCATTCCTCTGTTTGTACCCTATTGGGTTGCATTTAGCTGAGTTTTGTAATAAACAGTCAGCTCTTTCTTTTCTCTCTTGCTCACATTATTCAGTGAGGATGTCTGCATTTACGTCGTATCAGTCTCTGCATACCATTTGTCTAGTCCCTTGTAGTCAGAATCTTTAGGTTGTTTTGTTTTGTTTTGTTTTTATTTAAATGTTTTCCTCATTAAAAATTTCCTCGTTTCTTGAAATGTCTATTTTTCTGATGTCTTGAACTGCTTAGAATATTCTAGGTATCTTACTACTTTAACTTCCATGACTTACCATCTGATACTTCTGAAAATGCAGCTCAATTTTGTTCCCTCCTTCACCCCCACCCTCCCTGTAATTTGGTTCACTCCCCACCCCTTACAAAATTGCTTCTAGTACAGGAGAGGAGTGTTGGTTAGTTAGTACTGATCAGCTAGGGAAAACGGCTTTTTGGAATATATTTATAATAAAACACTGAACTTTATTATTTGTGTTTTAGAAGGTCTTCATAGAGTTTCCATAACTGGATGAGCAAGCCAGTGTATTTCTACAGACAGCTTTACAAATTTCAGCATAACTTGTTCCTATCAAAAAGCGTGATGAAATAGATTATTAACTTTCAGCTTGTCTTTAGTTAAATTAGTACAGATTTATTGACTTTTAATACACTGTCAATAATAACTTTTTAACACAGTGTTACAATAACTAGATTTCTATGGGAGAGGCTGAAGACATTTGGTCAGATGAAGAAGGTAAGATTCTGCTTTAAGGTCAAGAGAGTGCTAGCATATAAAATGAAGTCTAAATGTTTCTCTGTGTGGGTGTTCATCTTAGAACATTGTGTCAGAAGTGAGTCAACCCTTCTGAAATAAGAAAGTATCTATATTGCAAGAAAATGAACCAACCAAGAGGGTATGTTTAGCAACTGGGCCTGCTTAAACTGGAATTTCAACAGCTTCAACATAAACAGCAAAAACAAAAGGGAGCAGGAGACATAAAACAAAACTAGAACACTTATGCTGTTGTAAATAGCAAAGGCAGCTGCATTCTTTGACAGTATTTGGTCAGTCTTCTAACTTAATACATGTAAAAACCAAAAGTGTGAGACTGTTTTGAATGCATAAATGTATTACATTTGAAAGGTGTATTTTCAACAATTGCAACTTCTGCACAAGCTACAGATCATTAGTAGGGGAAAAAATGGCTGTGTCATTCTATGATCAAAATTTCAAAAGCAAAGTTGTGTCTACTGATAGTATCAAAATATGCTGGACCTCAAAAGGGAATGCTGAGAGAGATTGCAGAAAAGCTTCTCAGAGCTTAGTGGCATGCAGAAGTGGTGCTGTGGTGGGGGGTGGGGAAGGGGGAAGGGGAAAAAGGAGAGGAGAAGTGGGGAGAGGGAGGGTGGGAGAGGAAAGCACGGGGGATGCGCAGTAGAACTCATGTGAATGCAAAGTAGATGTGGAGCTGTCATAGAGATGTAGCTGAAAAGAAGGCGGAGAGCTATTTGCAAACAGCTGACTCACTGAGATGTTTTAATCCATACTACTTACGGCTAGGTTGTCACAACCTTTGCTTATGATATGGGGGAATTACGAGGAAGCTAAAGGCTTCCTTTATTTCTATGCTCATTTCTGCTTAGAGTGTGACTCACAATGATTAAGAGAGCTAGGGGCTTTTTGTTTGCTACTGGTGGTGTAAGCAAATGGTGAGGGAGAAGGAATGTCATGCTGTCTCTCCCAGCCAAATCCAGTACATTCCTCTGATCACCAGCTACACTAGCTACTCAGCAACAGGGTGAGATGCTTTATACTGAAGAGTAGAGTGATGTAATTATCCAGTGTGGAGAAACTGTAGGACCAGCTCCAGGCCCTTTTCTGTCACAGTGTGGTTCTATCAGACAGCAATCCTTGCTATAGGTCAATAGTTCTAAGTAACTGAATTCTTCAACGGAAATGGGAGAAGCTTGGAATGTTGCAGAAGCATTTTTTATAATGAATTTGCATTAATTTAAAATATATTGATTTTCTGTCATTGCCAATGGTTAAGTGCATTTGTTAGCTGATAAAAGGATACTCAGAGGGAGATTGACTGGACTAACCATTCTGTATTAAAGGGAAGCAATTACAGTATGTATTCTTTGCCTTCTGCCTCCCCACCATCTGTAGTACAGCCTTTTCAAAGGAAACAAAGGATAGAAAATGTGAAGGTGGGATAATGGTAATGAGCAAATTGAAGTCCATTCAGGGGTGCTGCTTTTCCCTTACTTTCAGTTACTGTGGTTGCCAGGCAGAGCAGGCACTTCGAGCTGCAAGTTCCCTCAAGCAAAGCAGCAGCTGATGCACCGAAAATGCCTGAAGTGAGAGTAAGTAATGCCTGGAGCAGCTCTAACCCTTTCTGCATGATTCTAACATTCCTTCTCAGGGGGTTAGTAACTTGTGTCCATGGTGAGACTCCAGTCTAAGAAAGAATGGCTGGATTTGACCCTAGTAAATGAATGCCTTTAAGAGTTTGTATTATTTGTTAAATTGTTTTTAATTAATTTACTGTGTTCAAATGTGAACATTGGGCAATCTCCTTTTAATTGTGGGATTATCTCCTGGAGATAGAGAAGCATTTCTGCAGCAGGAAGGTATTAGTGTATTCCTGACAAAGTAATAGCAAATGTTTTTCTTTCCTCCCACTCATTCTGGATTTTTTCCTTACTGTCTTCCACTTTCTCCAGTCTTTCATAGGTGTTCCAATTAATGTTTCCAGCCATCCTGTTCTGATCAGTTCTCAAAATCTGTTCTCCATGCTTTTTTTCCCCTTCTGCCTCTGATATTTCTGGCATTAATGCATTCACTCTTGTCATCATACTCTCTTTTCTTCATGACTCATCTTCTGCTTCAGCTCTTGCCTGCCTTCCTAAGTAAGTTCCAGTTTTTTTGAATCAAGTCTTACCTCACAAGTCTTACCTCTTATCTCAGGCTTAAGCACTACTTAGACATTTGTGATGTACAGCTGCACATTGGAACATGAAGATACTCCCATCTGTATGCTAATGGGTGTTAACAAGTGTAACCTGTAACTCAAACATCATCTGCAATTACACAGATTTTTAAAATAATCTGTGGTCCAATAACATTTATTTCTTTTAAATTACATCAACAGAAAACCATCCTGATATTTTGACAGGGTCTGCAGAGAATTTTACAGCTCACCTACATTAGCAAACACTTGAAGTGTAGCTGAGTCTTAACATCCTAGAGTTCCTGCACATTTGTGTCACTGACATCCTCTGTCCCAGTTCTTCCTGTCAAGGATAATTGCTTACATGTGAGGCTTTATCTTCCCACCAATACTGATTCCCTCTGTAATGCTGAATCTTTCCACCCAGTTTTGGAATTCAGACCATCTGCAAGAGGCACAGTGGATTGTTCAGGATATGTCTCAGCCATGTGTCTCAGACGGGAAGAGCAACAGACAACATTTGCCTGGACTTGTGCAAAGCATTTGGCACTATCATACATGACATCCTGGTCTCAAATTTGGAAGACTATGGATTTGGTATATGGACCACTCAGGGGACAAGGAATTGGCTGGATGATCACTCTGAAGGAGTAGTGGTTAATGGCTTGATGTCCAAATGGGGAGCACAGATGGGTGGTGTTAGATGGTAAATGTGCTAGACGGTAAAGGGGGTCAAGATAGTTGGTCAACGTTCAAGGGCCACATCTTGCAAGCTCAGGATCAAAACATCCCAATGGGTATGAAATCAAGTAAAGGAGCTAGGAGACCAGCATGGTTAAACAAGGAACTGCTGGGCAAACTCAAGTGGAAAAAAAGAATCTATGGATCATGGAAGGAGGGGCTGGTCACTTGGGAGGAATATAGGAGGGTTGTCAGAGGATGCAGGGAGGCAATTAGGAAAGCTAAGGTCTCCTTGGAACTTAACCTTGCAAGTCAGGTCAAGGAAAATAGAAAGGGCTTTTTCAAATACACAGCAAATAAATCTAACACTAGAGGCAATATAAGACCACTGATGAATGAGGTGGGAGCCCTGGTGACAGAGGATATAAAGAAGGCAGAGGTGCTGAATGCTTTCTTTGCCTCTGTCTTTACTCCTGCAGGCTTTCCCCAGGAGCCCCAGATCCCTATAGCCCCAGAAGAAGTCAGGATAAAGGAGGATTTTGCCTTGGTAAATGAGGATTGGGTTAGGGATCAGTTGAGCAATCTGGACATCCATAAATCGATGGGTCCGGATGGAATGCATCCAAGGGTGCTGAGGGAACTATCAGAGGTCATTGCTAGGCCACTCTCCATCATCTTAGGTAAGCCATGGGTAACAGGAGAGGTGCCTGAGCACTGGAGGAAAGCAAATGTCACACCAGTCTACAAGAAGGGCAAGAAGGAGGACCCGGGTAACTATAGACCGGTCAGCCTCACCTCCATCCCTGGAAAGGCGATGGAACAACTTGTTCTTGGCACTATCTCTAGGCATATCAAGGATGAGGGGGTCATTAAGAGCAGTCAACATGGTTTTATCAAGGGTAAGTCATGTTTGACCAACCTTGTAGCCTTCTATGAGGAAATAACTAGGTGGATAGATGATGGTAGAGCGGTAGATGTGGTTTATCTTGATTTCAGTAAAGCATTTGACACTGCCTCCCACAGCACTCTAGTAGATAAACTGAGGAAGTGTGGCCTTGCTGTTCAGGTAGTGAGATGGATTGTGAACTGGTTGAAAGGAAGAAGTCAGAGAGTTGT
>NW_009954567.1:2755801-2777040 GCF_000747805.2 Chaetura pelagica | reverse complement strand
GTCTGGGGAAGAACAACCCCATGTTCCAGTACAGGTTGGGGGCTGACCTGCTGGAGAGCAGTGCAGGAGAAAGGGACCTGGGGGTCCTGGTAGACAGGAGGATGACCATGAGCCAGCAATGTGCCCTTGTGGCTAAGAAGACCAATGACATTCTGGGGTGCATTAGAAAGGGTTAGGGTTAGGGTTAGTCAGTTAAGAGAGGTTCTCCTCCCCCTCTATTCTGCCTTGGTGAGGCCACATCTGGAATATTGTGTCCAGTTCTGGGCCCCTCAGTTCAAGAAGGACAGGGAACTGCTTGAAAGAGTCCAGCACAGAGCCACAAAGATGATGAAGAGAGTGGAACATCTCCTTATGGGGAAAGACTGAGGGAGCTGGGTTTCTTTAGCTTGGAGAAAAGGAGACTGAGAGGTGACCTCATCAATGTTTACAAATACATTAAGGGCAAGTGTCTGGAGGACAGAGCCAGGCTTTTATCAGTGATGTCTAGTGATAGGACAAGGGGCAATGGATACAAACTGGAGCACAGGACGTTCCATGTGAATATCAGGAAGAACCTCTTTGCTGTGAGAGTGACAGAGCCCTGGAACAGGCTGCCCAGAGAGGTTCTGGAGTCTCCTTCACTGGAAACATTCAAAACCCACCTGGCCACGTTCCTGTGTGATGTGCTCTAGGTGACCCTGCTCTGGCAGGGGGGGTTGGACTAGATGATCTTTCGAGGTCCCTTCCTACTCCTAGGTTTCTGGGATTCTATGATTCTGTATTCCTTAGGAGTAATTACTGGGACTTGTGATGTTTAACACAGACAGCAAGGTGGGCAGTGGAACTGAGTGCACCCTTAGCAAGTTTGCTGATGACACCAAGCTGTAAAGATCAGAACTTTGCACTGATGTTGGGTGGTCAGGGGAGAAGTAGAAGAAAAGCTCAAAGGTGGTGGATAACGTAATTAAAACATAGTGGTATTAAAGATTCAAACATCATAGTCTCTTCCTGCTTTTCTTTCCCACCTGTTTATTACTGTATATTTCCAATCCATGACTGAGTTTCTCCATACTGCTCACTTTTCTTCAAAGGTGTAGAGGGTCTTTCAGGCTCTTCAGTTTGCAATTACTGCAGCTTTTGAATCCCTCTTACAGAGCAGATTTTGAGCGATGCCTAGGAAAAGGCTGACTGATGCTGACAGTGTGAAAGGCACATAAGAGGAATGAGCCTGTGACTGATGCACACTATGTACAGAGGGAAATGCAATAATATGTAATTATTTTGCTAAAATACATTTCTTTCCTACTTTTATCTTAAATTTGTAATTTTAAATTGTTACGGTCAATATCCCCGTGTCTGTCAGAGCACCTGCCATGGCTAGACTGGTTCTTCAGTGTGATGAGGTTCTTGGCATACTTGCAATATAAATATTAAATAGTTTTAATAGAAATATACAAATTGTCAAGCATTAGGCAGTAAAATAGATGTAAATGCTAAAAATACTACAGTGCGTTAAGAAACAAGAAGGTGTTTGTGGGGGAAAAAATAGCACAGTCAGTGTCAGAATAATTTACTGTATACTTTTGCGGAAAATTGAAATTATTTCATGCAAGTTGTTATGAAGAAACACAGATAATTCCCCAGCAAGGATCATTCCATGACTCTATAATTCTGCAATTTCTGTTTTTGACCACTGGCAGAAACAGGAGACAGCTAGCATTTGCAGCAGAATGTAGGTAACAGTTAGGTACTATTAACATTCAAGCTGGCTGAGAAGAAGAATAAATTTCAGAATTAAAACTGCCCCTGAACTCTTTACACTACTTTCTTGTGCATGAAATTTTACAATTTATATTTTGTACTTTAGCAGTGGCTTCAGAAACAGCTCTGATTGTATGTGCAAAAATTAACTTTTTTTCCTTATATATTTTACTTTTTTCTTCCTTGTGACACCTGCAATATATCTCATCTTAAACCTGTTTACGTATGTGTCTGCACATATAAATATACAGCCTGGAAATGCAGAAAACATATATTATGAATGTATAACAGGAAGCCCTTAATGAAAAAAAAACAAAAAACAATTACCAGCTTTCCTTAAATAAATACATTATTCTGCTTAGAAAAAAATGAAATGCAGGCCTGAAAACTGCTAATAAAAAACTTGGTTTTTTTCAAAATATTAGGCTTCTCTCACCTAGTGCACTTTATTCAGGGTAGCTTGAGTTTGGTTACCTTACAGAGCATCTTGGATGGAGCACTGCAAACTCTTCTCTCGCCAGCTCATGAACAGGGAAACTGCATAATCTGTAGCCCCTAGATGGATGCTTCTGCTGGCTTGAGGTTGAAAAACCTGGTCATGTCCATGAAAGTGCTGGTTAATTCTCCAGGTTCTTCCCTATTTCCTTCAGCACTGCAAGGGTCTGGGAAAATGTAGTTTGTCCATTTCTTTTCTCTCTCTCCTTTTTAACTTGGATATGATTTGGACCAAAATATATCTTAAAAAAAAAAGGAAGAAAATGTCCGAGTTCTAGGGAAGTTCTGCTTTTCATTAAATTCCTTTAATGATTATATATGACATACTAGTTTCTGGAATCTTTTGATGTTATCTGTATTTAATCAATGCTAATTTACTTAGTAGAAGTTCTGTAGATTTAAATGAGTCCACCTGTGTTTTTTAAAGCACTTTACAATATTATTCTCTTATTTTTGTTCTTGGTGAAAACAGGTTTTTATAAGTTTTCACAGAACATGTCTTTTTATAGTTCTTCATTATACTTGAAGTCCAGTTAACAGAAAGAGACATACAGCATTATCTTCAGCCATGCCTGTGCAGCAAAAGACCCATGAAATACTTTTTTCTTCCTTCAGAGCTGGGGCCGAGTTCATGTGAAAATTTTGAAAATCAAAGTGGATCTGGAAGTTAAACCTGTTTCCAAGATTTTTAATGACACTTTTTGCAGCTGGTACTTTGGCGATAGATCTTGAATAAGATTCCCTATAGACCCTATGATGTATTTGTTTCATGTTCCTGTACAGAGCGAGCTAGAGGGTACAAAGCTGTGAATTTTATCCCTCTATGCTCCACTTCTGTAATTTGTATTTTTCACATTTAACTATGCAGATTAACTGGAAAAATTTTGCAGTTCCTCTCTTTTGTCTATTCATGAAACCAATTAAAATTGACCCAGCCCACTACACTTTCAGTAACCCTTAACAAAAACAATTTGCTAGTTTGAGGTGTTCAAAAGACAGTTTGTGGGTTACCAGCCTCTGCCTTGTCAGTCCTGATATGGAAGAATACAGGATGCTCAAACTTTCTCTAGGATTAGCACTCTTATCTCAGATCCTACATTCTAGACAATTATTTATTTTTTATCTCTCTCTGCTTTCCTCACTGTTTTGTACTCTATTTCTGTTCTCATTTCCACCCTCACAGAAACACCCTCCCCCCCCTTTATCTATCTATCTATCTATCTATCTATCTATCTATCTATCTATCTATCTATCATCTATCTATTTTAATTTAGGATACTCTGTGAACAGACTCAATTACTAATGACTTTGCCTTTTCTTTTTCAGAATAGAAAAGAATAAAAGTTGAATATTTTGATGGAATTTCACTATGATACGAGGGCCCTCCTGAATACTAGGCTTTCTTTGGTATGAATTTCAAGCTTAGCAGTTGCTCAAGGTTCTTAGCTGTTGGCTTGCACCTGTACTTTTTTTACTTTCTTATAGTTATTTCATGGTCCCATGAACATTCTTTGGGTTTCTAATAGGGTGTTAGATTAGTAGTCTTCCTTTCCTCTGTAAGATCCAGAGCAATTACACAATAAGCAAAAAAATTTATCTGTTACAATGTGTAAATTGAGGCAGTTTCTGTTAGCTGTCTTACCAGATCATATAACAGTATCCTAATTGGGGCATTTTGCTGTAAAATGTAGCAATAATAATAAAAACAAACAAACAAGTTAAAGATCACTTGAAAAACTTGAAAAATAATAATAAAAACAAACAAACAAGTTAAGGTTCACTTGAAAAAACAGTTCAGCTCTATCAAAGTGACACATAGGTAATTTCCTTGCTCTTAAATAAAAACTACAAACTACAACTGATTGCTACATGATTTTTAAAAATGAACATAGTGTCTGTGGCAAAAGGTTTGAGAAAAACATAGATTTTGTATAAGATGAGGGATATTTTTTCATCAGAAATGCTGCATTTCTTCTGATAAAGTTTGAGAAAACTGCCTTCAAAACATACGTGAACCCTTGAAAACACATGGAGACAATAGTGCACAATTTCTCTGTTAGGTAAATAAATTTTTAAATGACATTTTTTATGATGTTTGAATCTTAGACAAAGACTGTAACATGTTATTTTTATTCCATGTGCTTTATAGATAATGTCACTTAACAGCCAACTTCCATCACATTCTGGAGCAGAACATCACATATAATTGATTTCTCAGCAGGGATCTATATATATATTACATGTCACATGCTGAGACCTAGTTATTGCTTAATAACAATAGTCTCTGAATGGCAATGTAAGAGCAAATGAACTAGGCTGGAAGGGGTAGACTTTATACATGAATAGTGAGTAAAAGTTTTAATCAAATTATGTATTCATAAACATCTACTTCTGGCCTCTTCGGTTGCTTTGCTTCAGGAAATAAAATCTTTGAAGATCTGTTGATACCTTTAAAAGCTTCCATCTAGAAACTATTTTTGGCTGTTTGTCTCTTCCTAAGAAAACAGCTCAATGGCATAATCTTGACAGTACAGGCTCAAGTCTCAAGGATTTTGCTATGTAGTTTTCAAAGTAAAGCCATCAAACTCAGTTCAAATATCCTTTACTTCTCTTGATAGAGAAACTGAGCTTTCTGTGTTATCTCCTGAAATGCCAGTTCCTCTCTCCTTGGAAGGGGCTGTTCTAGGAAAGAAAGAAAAGAAACTACTTTGGAAAATTAGATGAAATACAGTGGTGAATAATAATGATGTTTTGTTTTGAATATGTGTTTTTTCTAGTAAGATCTGAGTTGTGGGGATGTGGAGGTGACCATCACAAAACCATAATTACTTTATGGTTGTACTTGGACCTTTCTCCCAGTTTCTTTGCAGGCTTTCCTGACAGCTCATTCTGCATGTTACCTAGCAATTAACTCATTCACAGACAAAATCAGTTAAAACAACAAAAAAATATCCAACACTGCAGTTGGGAAACAGCTACAGTTTTTTAGTGTCTATGCTGTACCAGTTTCCTTCCATACTCTGAATGTTTGCCTGTTTTTCTTCAAACTAGATTTTCTTCTAGAAAAGAGTTGATACTTTTAATACTTTAAATTTTATGTTACAAGACTGAAAATTGCATTTATATCAAATGAGTACCTACAATGTGATAAGGGTTAGCAGGGTCCTCACTAAGGAGGCATACTACTGTTTGCCATAAATGATTGAGCTGTAAGCATTAAAAAACCTGTTATTTTATTAATCCTGTTTTGTGTTGTTGTTTTTCTTCTCTTTCATCATGAATGGTACTGTGTCTTTCCTTCCTTTAAGCAAAACTAAACTGGTATAAAGGAGAAACAAAAATGATACCTGTTACTTATCCATTTGATTACTCATATTTTTTTCCATTCTGTGCCTTTGGAATCACTTCAGACTGAAAAAATCTCAGATCATAAAATGATATAAAAATAACTACTTTGAATTTTACCTTTTGTGTTTTCTGTTTAAATGGTCAGATGATGATCTTGAAGGTCTTTTCCAACCAAAATGATAGGATGATTCTCTGATTCTCTTGATAGATTCAAAAGTTTCTATGTTACTATCCAGATTACAAGATTTTAGAAAAATTGCAACTCAGGTTGCTCCATAATAGGAGCATATAGGAAATAATTTGGATATGTTGACAAATTTTGAACATGATTGTAGCAGCTGTCATAAATACTTCCTTTGAAGTGCGTTTTATTTTACAAACTGTCCTCTGGTTTCATTGCTTGTGCAGTACCTTGTGTAGCAATGCAGTCCCAGCTAACCATTTGTATTTGCTTAATCAGGCATTGAATCAGAAGTTGGAGCAGAACTGTTGCTATTTTCAAAGCCTCTGCTATTTTCATGATTACTTGTTACAAGATTCATTGTGCTAACTGTACCTGAATATGTCTTAAATCTTCACCTGATTTCTTCACATATAGGATTATAGGTATGTAGAAAAGTGTGTGCATGTGGAAAAGGGAAAAAGAAACTGAGAATTTTGTTTTCCCTAGAAAATCTAATTGAATTAAATGTATACTAATCCATTATTTTGTGCTGACCACAATGTAATTTGCTGAGTTGCTACCCGTTGGACAGCAGAATAGATAAGATAAGATAAAATGGGATGCAAATTAAGGATTAAATTTAATACATCTTCCCTAATCATGCCTTCCTCTCCCTCCCTCCAGTGTTCAGAAGTAGTAGGTGTCGGTTCATTTTTCGTTTAGTTAACCACATGTTCCTTGTCTGTTTCTCACTACATAACAATTCCTTCTAAAGTTCCAGTTTCTTTTTGTGGGTCTGCTTTAACTTTAACCTCTCCTCTGGTTGTGTTTCTCCATGAGAAATCTCTCTAAATGGCAAATTCAAAATAATTAAAAAAAAACAAACACCAAACTCCACCATAATATTATTTTAAGATTGAATTAATGAACAGAGGTGTAATAGATGAGCCATAGTAAAATTAAGGAATCAGGGAGAGAGAATATTAATTTGGTTGCAAGAGCATTGAAAACTTGCTGTGATGCACAAACTGAAAGAAAAACAGGATACAAGTCACCTATTACAATATGACTAAGGAAAATCAGGAAAAAAACAGTAGTGCAGTGTTTTTTGGTGGATTGTGTGTTATTGTTTGAGGGGTTTTGTGTGTTGATGGTTGGTCTCGTTGATCTCAGAGGTCCTTTCCAACCGTTACAATTCTGTGATTCTGTGATACATCATACTCTGCTTCACTCTCATGAGACATGCCCCTGCTCTGTCATATAGTGTACACTTCTGAGGTCCCCAACATATGAAGGACATGGACCTGCTGAAGAGTCCAGATGAGGACCACAAGCATGATCTGAGAGCTGGAGCACCAGGCGAGGTCCTGAAGAAAGTCTGAGAGAGCTGAGGTTGTTCAGCCCAGAGAATAGAAGTCTTCAGAGACACCTTATTGCAGCCTTCCAGTACCTGAAAGGGCTGGAGAGGCACTTTTTACAAGGGTATGCAGCAATAGGATGAGGGGCAACGGTTTTAAACTGGAAGAGGAGAGATTTATGTTAGATATTAGGATGAAATTCATCCTTATGAGGATGATGAGACACTGGACCAGATTTCCTGGAGAAATTGTGAATATCCCCTCCCAGGAAGCATTCACACCCTGGCTGGATGGGGCTTTCAGCAACCTGGCCTAGTGGGAGGTCTCCCTGCTACTGCAGGGCAGTTGGAATTAGATGATCTTTAAGGTCTCTTCCAACCCAAAACATTACATGTTTCTGTGATTCTTTATGTTCAATAATATCAAAAGACTGTTTTTCACAGAGCTGAGTGATATTCTTTCCCTGGAACAAAACTCCTCCCTTAGGAAAAGTATCTATTGGCTTTAAAATATGTCTTAAGATCTGGCAAAAGAAAGCCCTCAGGTTTTTGTGAACCAGAAGGTAAAGTATGTTTAAAATTGATTTATTACTTTTGTCAAGCATCTGGTAAGGTACCATATTGGCATTTTACAGGAGGGGAAGAAAGCAATTTGGAACAGAAGAAAGTACACTTCTGTGACCTTGAAAACCATTATGCAGCTTTGCACAGCTGTCTTTGCTGGGAATGACAAGTTTTATAAAGCCAGAATGTTCATTTTAAAAGGGCAAAAAGACCATTTACTTACTTACTATTGCCTGGTTGTGGTAAACTGAAGATGTACAATTGAATGCCCAACCTGCTTTTATAGGGTGGATGTAAAATCTATGCCAAAAGTATAGTCTCCTTTCCACACTTACCTTTGGTTATTATCTTTTTAAATTGTTTTGTTCTGCTGAAAATGAGTTCTTGCCTGCTAGATTTCAGTCAAGTGCAGTCTCAGCCAAAGAAGTGTAAATGCTGGGACAACAGGCATCTACTAAAGGAAAGATAAAGAGCAGAAAGCATGTCTAAGCCAATGGTAATGCTGTCCATGCAGTCTTGTCTTTTTGTCTACCAGCCTTATGTATGAGTCAATTAGTATGAAAGAAGAGAACCTTGATGCAAGTTAAGTTAAAAAATTCTTGTGTGATGTCTTTTGGGCTTTTTGAAAGCAGATACCTAAGCAAAACTGTCTCCTGTTGAGGACTGGAAACTTGTTAACAACACGTTGTCAATATTTTTAAGATAGTTGATGGACCAAAATGGAAACAATTGCATTACAAAGATGAGTCTTTGAATCTTGCTCAGTCTTGAAAAACCTGAAGGACACATGAAAGCTACAGATGTTGCTGGGGGTATTTCAATGTGTTCAGTATCCTCTCCTTACTTACAAGAACCAGAGTGTAGGAGGGGAGAGGAAAGAATGCTGGTACAGCAACCCTTGTGGCATCCTAAAGTGAACAACAATTTGCTAGTACACTCAATTCCTGTACGCTGGTGCACATCTAGGGCTCAGCATAAGGATACTGGCAACTACTTCAAGGATTAGCACTCCTTTCTGCCTTTTGCTGTCCATGACCCACCTTCTTCCCTCCCCCCCTAGTCCTTCTTGGGCTTAAAAATAAACAAAACATTTTCAGACAGGAAAAGATGAAGGGAAGTGCGCGGTTTGCCTTAGCTTGGGTGGACTGGAAAAGTTTGGGTGTTACAACTCAGAGGAATAGCTGAAAAAATCTTCCACAGATCTCAGCAAAACAATGTTTTTAGTGTTATTCCCTATACAGTCTATCACAGATGTCCAGCATTATTAAAAAATAAAACAAGTCTACTTCTGATGCAAGAATTCCTTTCTGGGTGCCATACAAAAGTATGTGTATGACGTCACTAAGGCAACGCCGAAATAACATTGTAAGCATCCTTTCACTAGGGAGGGTGCAAAGCGCTGAAATTATGGACTGGACAGTAGCAGTGGCAGAATATGTTTGAAGATCTGTGGTTTTTAGTTTGTTGTCAGAGGTTACAAGGCTGCCACATGGGATGATTGGGTAGGAAAGACTTTTATTTGTTGGCTGAGTTAGTGAACAAGAGCAGGTAAGGACAAAGACTCAACAAATTGTATTTCTAACAATTTCTCTCATCCATGAAGTGCTAAAATGTGCAAGTTTTTCTAAGTAGCAGAATAGAATCTAGGAATCTGTATCTGCAGCAAAGCCAGTAAAGGTAAGACACATGGCTTAATATGGCATTTGATAAGCAGAGGAGCAGTGGAAAATGCTTTTAAAGTTGAGAGTTCTTACTGGAACATAAATAAAAAAATAAATTGCCAACAAATTGATTATATGAAGAAAACAATCTGAATAATAAAAAACTCTCTTATAAGTTTATGACATCAGGAGTTGAGGCTCTTGACATTTCTCTGCTGAGGTCAAAAAGTGGATTTTTTCCTCTTGCTCTGTAATGTTTTCATGGAACCTTGCCTTAACATTTTGACTATACATAAATAGTTACATGATATTTTCTGAGAGTTTAATTTGTGGAAGCTTGCATACTGTTGCTAAGGAAGTCTTAAATTTTGGAAAACTACAATATTTTTAGCTATGAGATGGAGTTTGTATAGTGCCAGTTTCACAGCTGGTGAAAATTTTGTCAATATAGGGGATGCTTGTATGGACAGAGATAAGCCATTTGTCTTAAGCTCTACAACAAGGCACTACAATTTTTTTGTCCAGACATTGCACATTTTTATCTCTCAAAACTTCACTAGTGACTACTAATTCACCTCCTCTCTTCAAAGGACATCGATTTAAAAAAAAATAAAAAATAAAAAAAAAAATAAAAAGAGAGAGAGAGAAAAGTGGTCTTAAATAACACATTCTACTTGTAAACACATTTCTTGACTGTAAGAAATGGCATATTAGAAGTTAATTGGTTGATTCTTTGGGGAACACATCGTGATTAGATGTTCCTGCCCACTTGTTGATTTGTAGCCACATTTTATGTCTATGCAGCACTCTGTGTAGTGCCAGAAACTTGCTCCTCTGTGCTCGTTCAGTGCTCTTGGAGACTCAGAGCTCAATCACTAATTCTGTGTTTTAAGGGTGCAGAAAATTTTATAAGGAGACAAAAAGTGTGTAAATTCTATTGAAGTTCAACAGTAGGCACTTCTGTACATATGCCTACAGTCACAATCTTTTTCTCATGCTGTGGCAACTTCACAATACTGGCTATGGAAGCTTATATTTATTAAATATAATAACGCTGTGTTCAAAGATCTGTACATGACCAATGAAATTTGTGGCATAATGAAATATGGAAAGCAGTGAAGGGAATGTCTAAGGTTAGAAGTTATTCCACAATTTAAATGAAGAGCCTTATGTTTTGGCATCATAACACCAGTTTTATACAGGTTATTCTAGTGGGAAACAAATGAAATAGATCAATTTGATTTTTTTGAAAACAGAAATTTTGTTGAAGGTGTTTGGAGTAAATACTGTTTGCTGCTTTGAAACAAAGGGATACTGAATTTAAACATGTACAAGATGAGCACTTATAATTCCAGAGTTCAGGGCTCATTTTATTTTAATTTTTTGTAAACAGCAGAAGAATCTGAAAGTGACAACCGTATGACCCAAATTGTGTCCTCTTTGATGCAAGTTTTCAATTTTAAAGTTTTTAATACTTACCGGAATGAATTTATTGTGGAAGTTATCTGGAAATTTGTTTTTGGAGCAGGCCTTCCTTGCATCCTGCAGTTAGGCAGGTCTTAGGATAAATTGTTTATATGCCGTTTCCAAATTCAGCACATACTGCAACTGTCCCTGCCTGACCAGGTTTTATTGAAGGTGACAGGTAATGCAGTTGAAATATGATTGAGGCCTTATGTTGACACAGGAGGGCACTTCAGCTGTCATGCAGGTGAAAGCTGTTGACATTTAACTCTGTTTTCTTTTTCCTTATTTTATTATTTAATTAATGTGAACTTTGGAAGTAGGGGAAGAAGTTCCCATTTTCACTGTGACATATTGTGAAAAGCACATTTCAGCTTTCTTCCTTTTGCTTTTCAGTAGGAGTGAGATATAGATAAAAGTTGTGAAACAATCCGGAAGTGGTAAGCCACTTTTTGATATAAAGACATTAAATTAATAACTTGCACTTATCTGTTTCTATAGAAGTCTTAACAATTATAGAAAAGAATATTAATCAGTTGAGTTGTACAATGACAGTTGTCTGTAAGAAACTGCAGAAATGGTTAGGTTTTTATAAACCCTGCAGTAGGCTGAACAGATGAGAGTTACCAGTCTCTCCCCTTTCCCTGCTAGGATGGAAAGCATAAGGATGTTATTGTTTTTGTCAAAAATGGAGTCTATAACTCTTGAACTTCATATGGTTTTAAAAACCTTAGTAAAAATAAAATTAATTTGTAATTTGATTCTGAAAAATTATTCATTGTTGCTAAATCACTCATCAAACAGCATGGATTTAAGCCTGTTGTTTGCACTGCATGCACTGGAATTGATTATGTACTTTTGTTGTAATACTTCAACTACCATTGAATAAAAAAGTGGAGTTAAAAAGGAAAATAATATTAATATGCATTAACTAAGCTCTTTCCTTAATTTAATCAGACTTTACAGAAACATTTGATATGTCATCCTGTATGTATTGATTATTTACTGGGAAGAGGACTGTGATCAGTTTAAGAATTGCAAGTTGGACAACAAATTATCTAAAGGACAGGCAGCAGGTTCTATTGGAGTGATATCCATAAGTCTGATGTAAGTTACAAAAATATTTCCTTTGTGGTTTGGTTGACCTGATTTATTTCAAGTCAAGAGGCATCACTGGTAAATGGAAGACTATGATTATCTCCTGAGAAGATGTTAGTGGCCTAGTGGACTACCTGAAATAGGCAAAAATTTAATAACTTGAAATAAGAAGGCAGACACATAGGGGACTTAATAACAAATATTTCTTCTTTAAGATGCACACTTACTAACTTCAAAGTAGGGTAGACAAAAAAGGCTGCAGTCTCTTAGGAAGTCACATAAAAGTAACAATGTGATATTGCTGTGAAAAAGAAAATGGGATTCTAGAATGCATAAGGCAGACTATTTCCAATAGTGAAATGAATATTTTTGACTTGTATAAGATCTTGTATCAAAACCAAAACAATGGAGTGGCCAGGAATAAATGGTTTGAGTGTCTTGGAAGTGAGATTTCAGAGCAGATTTCTATCTAGGTGAGTTGGAATAATTGATTTTTATTACTTTTGTGAGAGGAATTATATGGCTGTAGTGATAGTAGAAAGCTTAATTTGATCACTGAGTAAGATTAGCAGAATCCTTAACTGTAGGATTAGATTGAGGAGCCTCTTCTAGTTTGTGTAGTAGTGTTAATGAAATCACAGTTAGGCCTTCCATATTTGATATGTAGCTCATAGGTTTCTTAACTTAGTTTAATTGGACAACATGCTATTTCTATCAATTTATCTCAATGATGGAATTTTGTTTATGGCTCCTATGGAAGGGTAAAGAAATAATGAAAGGAGAACTTTAAGGTATCAAAGCAGAGTTGTTTGGGATATGAAGAGAGTGATTTGCAGTCATACCAGAGGTACTCTGTTCAGATGCCCAGGTTAGGAGCTTGTGTTCCCTGCTGACTGGGGAATCTCCAGGGAAATTCAGAGTAGAGTAGTTAAGATGGAAATGAGTTCTCTGCTAAATAGGCAAGGAATCTAGGTTCCTGATTTAAGTGATATTCCTATATTCAGACAATCCACGACTTCCTTCTCGCTTCTGTGTTAGACAACTCTGTTCCTTTCCTGTCTTCTTTCTGATGTAGATTCTTTCAACTTTGGGTTTATTTTCAAGTGGTTATAAAACTACTGGGAGGGGAAAGAAGAGTAAAATAAATCCTTTTACAGTAGGACTTGATTTTTTTCTTTTATCCTTGAACACTTCATTTTCTAGCAAAATCTTCATATTTAGATTTTAAGTACTGTGGAGAAAACTGTATTGGCTAAATACATTTGTTTTTGTATCATTCTGTGCAGCTCTTCTAATACTATTGACCCTGTGGGAGGACGGTATCTTGAAACTAGAAAAACAAGATGAGATTGTTTCTTCATTCTGAAAAAGAAATAAAAATCTTTAATCTGATAAATTTAAACTAAGAATACAATTTCTGAGAGGGAGTAAGCACATGTTTGTACATGTTTTGGTGTTTTAGGATATTCAGTTCTGCTTGTAATAAATTTGGTGGCTCACCTTGGGCTTGACTCCAAACATGAAATTTACTTCCTCTGCTGGGCTTTGTACTATATTTTATATGGCAGCATCTTTCAGTACTGTTTGGCCTAAAATGATGCAATGACTGATGCACTGGAAGGTTTTGTGAAGCTTTTCTTCTGCATTGTCTGTAGTATTCAAAAGTGGCTTGGATAACATCTTTGGAAAAATCAGAACATATGGCTTCTGCTTATTTCAAAAGAAACATTTTTCACTTAACTTTTAATCAAGTGAAAACAGGGCAATGTAATAAAATCTCTCTCTTCAGAGAAAGAGTTTTTTTTTCTACTGTTTTCTTGTGGTTTTTTTTTACCCCTGGCAGATTTTTCCTTTCTATTGAATTACTCATCTTTTTTTCACTATGAGGGTAAAAGTAAAAAGAAAAGAACCCTGCACCTTCTGTCAAAACAAAGCAAACCAGCAAACAAGAAAACACCTCCAGATTGTACAGATGCATCACACCTTTGGCTCCTGCCTGAGTAGTATTGTTCCTTACTTTCCTTTTAGTCTTCGGACTTACTTTTCCACAGATGTTCAGTACATTCCCATCTTTGAATTAATCTTGGGCTAGTTTCCTTTAGAATTGCTTAGAGTTTATAAAAATAAAACATGATGGGAAGGATAATCACATCCTAATTTGAAATTAATTCAGGTATCCTTTTATACTCTTAAAATTAAAAATGCCACCTCTATAAATACGACCATTTATCACTCATGGACTCTACAAAATGCAGTGTTTTCTCCCTGACTACAACTGTTGCTCCAGATATGTTTTTCCATGTCTGTACTATTTTGTTGCTTTATTTTTCACATTTGATTAGGTCTTCAGGATTTATTATCTGAATAAAATAATGTTATTGGCATCCACCGGTCATAAAGCAGTTACTGTACATTAATATTTTGGCTCTTGATTTTTTATTTTAAAATAGTTTAACTTGCAGATTTTAACTTTAAGATCTGTTTCTTGTTAGCAAGTCATACAAGCAGTAAAGTTTTTCTGAGATAAAGAATCGTGGTCTTCAATTTCAATTACATGAGTTCAGACTCTGGAGTCACCTCAAGCAAAGCATGAGACAGGACATTTGGGACAATATTTTATGATCAGCAAAATACAGTCAGGAGAAGTTTAGTACCAAATGAGTGACATACTGCTTCAGGTAGTCATGAAGTGCACTGTTGGAGGTTCTTGTAGGAGATTTTAGGAGCACTTCATCGGAGTGTAGCAAGTAACATTAATCCCTAGTGTTCAAGAGTATTAAATTCAGTTTTTATAACAGCATGATGGTTAGCACTCATGAAAGAGGTTTCTTGCCCTTTAGAATTTTTATTTGTTATGCCTCATGAGCCTTGATGGTATTTTTGACAAATCCTTGATTGCCTGCAGAGCTGATGTTTTGGATTTATAACTAGCAAAGGTGGGTTTATCAGATTTAGGTTGTAGAATCATGAGGTTTAAAACTATGAAGAACTTTGATACACATTGTGTAAACAAGCTCTGGTTAGAGAGATGACCTGTCATTACATGGAATTAGTAACTAATATGAAAAATCAGGATCTATGGTTCCCATCAATGGCAGGTATGTGTTACCATAAATGGTTAAAAGAGCATTAATTTAAGAATACCTGTGCCAGGTGAGAACAAGAGTTCATTTAGCCAAATACTGTGTCTCCTAAGAAGCTTCAGTGGATTACTCTTCTGTGAATGGATATGCCAATTTTCTCCTTGAACCCACATCATATCTCATAATCTCCAAAAGTCTCAGCAAGAGTTCCATGAGTCAGCCTACTATATGGAGACTATTGTTCCTTTGTCTATTTTGAACCTTACTCCTGTCATCTTCATTTGATGACTCCTTACTGTAATTTTTATATATTTTTTGAAAACTGAAGATATTGATGAAGTTTAGCCAGTTCAATGGCTTTCAGATTCACAAGTTGCACAGAGAGAGAATTCAGTCTCCTTCTTTGGAGGATGACTGAAGAAGACCTATCAGACCAGATCAAGTCGCTGTGCATGCTGATCTGAATTGAACCTTGTTTGTACAGGAGCCTGGAGTAGACAACCAGAGGTTCCTCCCGAGCTAAAACATTTCTTGTGTTAGTCTAATCTACCTCTTTGTGCTGCTTCTAAATGTAGTTATTATTGTTCTTTTATTGGGTAGCTCTTTTTAAAGAGGCTTTTCCATACATTTAGTCAGATTTGTTACTGACTTCTGAATCTCTGTAAAGCCTTTTTTTGAAATGGGGATAGAACAGAACTTCACATAGTGTTTCCAGATGTGTCTGATCAGTTATACAGTGGTATAACAATGTGCTCTGTTTCATTTCCCATTCCCTTCCTAATAATGACAAACACCTTTTTTTAACTGTTACTGACCATTGATATTGTGTTTCCATGGCGCCTTAAATCCACTCTCCTGTGTGGCATTGTCAGTTCAGAGCTCTAGATTTTTGTGCAAAGTTTGAATTTTATTTTTTTTTATTTTACTTTTAATGTGAATAACTTCATTTTTTTTTAATTTTAAATTTCAGCTGCTGTTTTTTCTGTCTGATCAAGGAGTCCTATGTTTATGTTCTATTCATCTTCACATTTAGCCATTACTTTTACTACTGTGATTTAGTATTGTCATCGATCTTTGTCATCTCATTGTTAAGTCTTCTTTTTATAGATTGCTTAGTACTTCACTGAGTAGCAGGTACCTCAATGCTCATTCCCATGGAACTCCAATTATAATCTTCCAAGGCAGAGCCTGACCATGTACTCCTGTCTTCTGGTTCTTTCTTTATTTATTTATTTATTTTTAACTACTTATTTATGCAAAGACCTTTTCTCATTTCGGTATCTTCTCAGTTTTCTCAAAAACCTTGGCAGAAAGCCTTCTCCAAGTCCAAGCAGGTTATTAGCCAAATCAGAACTCTATGACACCCTTTAAGGAATTTAATTAGATTTATGTGGCGTGTTTTCTATTTGGAAAAAACTGTTTTTGAAATAAAAATTCTCAATATGTTGTTTTTATTATTATTATTGTAATTACACTTTATATGTTATCAGTAGTCTTATTTAACATGATTTATCACTTTTGATGGAAATATTATCTATTTTTCATTAATTTACATCTACATGTATTTCTTGCAATCTGACAAACAAGGACTAAAAGCAAGTGAATATTTCAACATAATAATAGTGCATTGGAAGAATATCCCATTCTTTTTATTCCTGTTTATTTTTAAAATAAAAACTTCAATTCATATTTAAAACCTTTCAGACTCTTTTCTCTGTCAATTTCAATAGATAGCTTTGTGTCTTTTGGAAATAAGATATTTCAACAAGTGCTTTCAAGGTCCTTGTATTCAACCTATTTCTGATTTCAGCTATAGCCCTCAATGTAACCCTGGCTACTGATTTATAGATCATTATTCTCAGTAATGTTTTCATTATTCTTACAGTAGATCATGACTGGAGTTTTCCACCAAGAATGATTTCCTGAGGCATAGAATTTGAATGCAGTTATGCAAAAACAGCAGTATCTGAAAGTATTAAGAACAATATAAATTGCTAGCAGAATTAGAATTGTATTTGTCCTTCAAAAAGAAAATTCTGATTTTTATTTCATTATAAGTGCAGCTTTAGACTTTTGTTATACAGACCATAATGTGAAACTAGATTCCAGTCAACTGCTGGTTTACACTTTTGTTTACTATTATGTGCTAATTCTTAAGGTAATGCGGTTACACAGAATATGAGAATGGAATGCATTTGTAGAGAATTGTTGTGCTAAATAAAGTTTAGAATTGTTAACACGATATGTGTTGCTCACAGTGTGCTAAAGATGGAACTTTTACTTTTAAATAAAGACCATTTCTTCAGTGGCAAGAATACTAGTAACAAAATCAAGTTATAGAATATTAAAAAGATATATGCTAACTGAAAATTGGTTACTTCCTCATGAAACAGAACTTTCTGGCTTGAGCATTTTACAATTAAAAAAAAAATAATAATAAAAAAGGCAAATTAAACTCCTTCCTGAAATGTTTGCAGTAGACTGAAGTCTACCTGGAATCTGTTACATTGCAAAACCACATAACATGGAATACCACAGTGAAAGTCCCCCAATTTGGTAACTATTCCAGTAAATTAGTGTAGATACGATCAAGCAGAATTTATTCACAAGATGAAAGCGTAAGTATGCATAGACTGTTATACCTTTTTGGCTGCGAAATCCTCTTGTGAATGTGTTAAGCTCCATGCAGAGAAGCCATGGCCCCTCCTTATATTGACAGGAAGTTCTCTAAATGATTCAAAACAAAAGTCTAATGCCTATGCTCTTCATACTGCAATGCATGACTATAAACTGAACTTTTTGTTAAAATAGCTCCTGAGTGGTCATGAATGCTGCTTCTGTATGCTGACATTTCCCTCATGTAGATAAATAATTGCAGTAAAGTTTTAAAAGCACTTAGTACTGTTCTTCCTGGCAAATAGATACTGGGTCTGAGAACCTTCTGACTGCTAGGAATTAGTTTCTCTTATCTTTGGCCTTCTACCTTAAAAATATCAGATGAGTTAAATTCATTTCTGTTTCACAGAAACAATAACTTAGGATTAATATTTGGTTAAAATTCTGCTTAGGTTGAAAGGAGTTGGAACCTTTGCCGTTGGCTTTATTTGAAGTACATTAAATTACACAAATTGTTCTGTACTGTTGCATAGTACATGTTGGAGTTCTGGATTTGGAGATTTGTTACCCAGTGTAGAGATTTTGTAAATAATTAATGATCTCACTGGGCTTATTGTTCAGTTATTCATTGCAAACTGGTAAATGATTTATCAGTCCTGCAGTTCAGTTTTGGAGATATGATTTACCTAGTGTGGTAAATACCACCAGGATTTAGCTAAAAACGGCATTAATGTCAACATGAAGCCTTTTACTTACTACAGGAGGAACCTTCCTCTTCCCTCTGAAGTGTCCTATGTAACAAGTACAATGTCCTATGACTGGAGAATGATGAATAAGTACTAGACAAGACCCAGGAAAGCCAGCTGTGCAAAGTTGGTCCAACCACCCGCCTGCCGTGTCACCAGAAAAGTACAACAGGGTGTTAGTAATTGGACATGTATTGCTGAGAGGCACCAAAACACCCATTTGTTGCTCAGACAATATCACTAGAGAAGTTTTCTAGTTTTTGGCAGCTCTCCTCCGTAATGTCATGACGTGCCTGCTAAGCCTGTTTAGCTGGCAAACTGCCAGCTGTTCTTACCATTCCAAGCAGGATCAAGGGCTGGAGTTCTGTAAAGGAGACAGGCTGAGAAAATTGAGGTTGTTCAGCCTGGAGAATGGAAGGGAGAGACCTCATAGCAGCCTTCCAGTACCTGAAGGGGCCTACAGAAAAGCTGGGTAGGGCCTTTTTATAAGGGCTGGTAGTGATAGGATGAGATGGAATGGTTTAAAACTGAAAAAGGGGACATTTAAGTTAGATAACAGGATGAAATTCTGACTGTGAGGGTGGTGAGACACTGGACCAGATTTCCTGGAGACATTGTGGATGCACCATCCCTGTCGGTGTTCAAGGACAGGCTAGGTGGATCTCGGAGAAACCTGGTATAATGAGATGTGTCCTGGCCTATCTCAGGGGGATTGAAACTAGATAATCTTTAAGGTCTCTTCCAATTCAAACCATTTTATGATTTTGAAGATCTTTCTCTCTGTTTACTTCCTTTTTTAAGTTTCTGTATCTCAAATGTGACGTGCACTAATGTTTGTTTGTTTGTTTGCAGATTTTTTGGTTGGTTTGGGGTTTTTTGTGTTTATTTTTTTTAAATTCCCTTCAATTTGTCTATTACATCGTGCTACTGCCTAGGTATGTTACAGGAGATTATGATGCTCTTCCTCCTTTTCTTGCTAGAAAGTACAAATAGGGAAGTATGGCTATTGCTGCTCTAACTGCAAGTTTTCTGCTTGTCAGGAGCATCTAATGCTTGTTAGGTTACAGCACTGTGTTCATTGCAGTGCTGTTATTCTGGCTGCAGCATCTATTTCAGGACTGCATTAAATTTTAGGGGAATGGGTGAATATAGGAAAGATGTGGGACAAATTGAAGCACAGTAGGGCTATATGTAGTTTACCATTGGTTTCTTCAGACATTGTATGCAAATTCAACACAAAATGCAACTCCACGTCATGTTTTCCTATTTGTTGCACATTCTAATAGTCTGAGAAGGATTTGTGGTATGAATCACCAGTTTTTTACCTTAAGCATAAGAGCAGAATGGCATAGCAAATATGCTACTGTGAACTATTCTTAGATGTATAAGAATGTGTTCAATAGAGAATATTCAGTAGCTTACCCTGCTCCTTTATCAAATCTGTTTCTAAATTCAGTGAAACAGATTCTGTATACCCCATTACTATGCCATTGTAATTTCATACAACTTCAGAGTTCTCTTTGTTCCGAGGTCAGAATACAAGTAGGGTACTCTTGTTAATATTATGTAGGCAAAGAAAAAAGAAAAGGAAGATCAGAAGAAACAAGAGATTGAGAGCTCTGGAAGACTTGAATTAGCAATTGATACTGTTTGCAATTCCACCTCTGAGAAAACCTATTAGCCAGTAGAAAGAAAGCTGTGAATAGAAATGCGTAGCTAGGAAAAACAGATCATGAGGACTGGTAACCAAAAACCTATTGGAATGCAGTGGTACATTCCTAATGCAAGAAAACATCATGCAAACCAAATGGAGATCTCTCTTATCTGGTAGAGAAAAATGAACTACCCAAAATGTTCAGAATTTTTGCTATTTTATTAGTCCTTTTCCTGCTTATGCAGCATCCATAGAGAGCTAATACTTCAGTACTTTCTGATACTGAGAATCAAGTATGTTAGCACTCCAGTGGACCGCTAATCCTTCCTAAAAGTAAAAGGTGAAAAAAGCTGAGAAGTTTTGAATTATTTTCACTTTTTATTTTAATATTCTATTATAAACCCAGACATTTGAAAAGCATATTAATATGTATTTTTATAACTATTTGTTCAATGTTTTTCAGCTAGGAAGCAATTGGAGAATGAATTAGTGCTTTGCAAACCTATTTTAAGTATTTTGCTTGTTAATTTTTTCTTACTAGGCATGCCTGTACAGGACTATTTTTATGGCTGACCTTTAAAAAGGTTCTTTAATAATTAATGTTTCTTATCCTCATTATCTTCAGTGCTAGAAAACTTTTCTACCCAATCAGACTTTGATTAATTTGGTATTCTGCCAGTGTACGCGCTGTGTTACTATTCTGAAGGGATGATTGGTTAATACATTTTGCTTCACTGATACACTTTGAGGAAATCTTACAAAATATAAATATTCCTGCTTATAGTACTCCTAATGAAAATATTGATGTAGAAGATGATTAAGGGATTAGAACATCTCCTTATGAGGAAAGGCTGAGGGAGCTGGGTCTCTTTGGCTTGGAGAAGAGGAGACTGAGGGGTCACATCCATGTTTAAGAATATGTAAAGGGCAAGTGTCTGGAGGATGAAGCCAGGCTTTTATCAGTGATGTCTAGTGATAGGACAAGGGGAAATGGATGCAAACTGGAGCCTAGGAGGTTCCATGTGAATATCAGAAAAAACTTCTTTACTGTGAGAGTGACAGAGCACTGGAACAGGCTGCCCAGAAAGGCTGTGGAGTCTCCTTCACTGGAGATATTCAAAACCCGCCTGGACATGTTCCTGTGTGATGTGCTGTAGGTGACCCTGCTCTGGCATGCAGGTTGGACTAGATGATCTTTCGAGGTCCCTTCCAACCCCTAGGATTCTGGGATTCTGTGTAATACAATATAA
>NW_009954567.1:2746045-2755723 GCF_000747805.2 Chaetura pelagica | reverse complement strand
TGTAAAAAAAAAAAAAATTAATAAACCCCCATTAAAAAAAAAAAAAAAAAAAAAAAAAGTAAAAAAAAAAAAAGTTGTTTGTTTTTTTTTTAAAGTTATTTTATCTGAGTCATGAGCCCTTTATGGAGCACAGCTTGAAGCAGAAAATTGCTGATGGTAAATAAAAACTTGATACAGTAAAGAAGCTATCAAAACATTAAAAAAATCTAATATTATTCTATTAAGCATTACTATGAAAGAGTTCTGTACAGACAAATAGAAAGTGTTATAATTTGACTTGGCAAGGTTCAGCCAATACATTTGATGTTATTCCTTGGTTAAATAATATTCTATTCACACCACAGAAGGCCTGTTTGTTGACAAAAAGAACTAAATTTAATGTAATCCAATTGGTAGTTACTTCCCACATTAACATTGACTGTAGCATTCCTAACAAATGTCTGTATTAAAGTTAATTTTCTAAAAAATCTGATTGTGAATAAGGACAATATCAAGCAAATAATTACAGTAAAAAATAATGACAGGCGCAATAACAGAAACATCTGCTCACTAATAAATTCAATTTGTCTCCAGACATTAATACAGACAAAACTTCAACAACTTGCTGTTGTGCCTCTGATTTTCCAGGAATAATGAACCTACAATACTGGTAAAAGTATAGTCTAGGGGTAAAGGAAAGATAGCCATTCAGATGGTTAAGATGCTATGGAACAGACACCTGTTAAAGGAGTTATATTTTAATGTGAAATATATGGACATGTTCATACCTTTTGTCTGTTATGGTGAAACCATCATGGATAGTAATTAAAAAGTTTTCAGTGCAGCCATACTGAATAGCTGCTGGTTTGGAGAGATATATAGAGAGATACAGACCACTGGTAGCTGCTACAGTGTGCTATTAACATTATTTTTCACTAGTCTGTCAAAAAAATCAGATAGAAGTGGCTGATAGCTGTGATAATGACTTTTCCAGAAACCTAGCTAAAAGCTCTCAAAAGAAACATTTAAATTATGATGGAGTTGATCCACAAGGTTCAGATATAGAAGCAGATAAAAACTTTCCTGATAGGTAATTGACTTCAGGTTTTGCTATCTAAGGCGATGAAAAGCAAGTACACTTTTAATATGTGGAAATAAGATTCCTCAGGAATCAGGCTTAAAGTGTAAGCCAGACGCTTTTCTACCAAAGCATGACTTGGAGGACTAGCTTTTACTCTGCACTGATAAATAATAAGAAATTATTAGAAATAAGAGACGGGTGACATGGAAATCTTGCCTAAATGAATTGAAAATATCTTTTCGTTTTACAGCTACATCTCTGTTTATAAATACAAATATGATAATTATGCAAGAGCTTGTTTAGGATTTTGACAATAAGCTGAAAACAGTCATAATAGGCATTTCTAGCCTGACTGGATTTCCCAGTGAGTTGTGAAGTTGAGAACTTCAGAGATCACCTGAACCTCCATGCACAGTTCTGGACCACTCTCATAGGAAGAATTTCTTCCCTTTGCCTAAGAAGTTATGCTTTGGTGCAATTTATGTTTACTGTCTCTTGATCTTGCACCTCTAGGAAGAATCTGTCTCTCTTCTCTAAACAGAATGCTAGGTTGTGGAGGACTGAAATTAGTTTACCTGTGTCTCAGCATTCTTCTCTCAAGGCCAAACCAAGCCCATTTGCCTCAGCCTCCCTTTTGAGTGTCATTTGCTTCAGCCCCTGACCGTACTGGTGGCCCTTCCTCTCCAGATTTTCCCCATCCCTCTTTTACTGGGTAAGCTGAAAGCTGGATCCAGCATATTTCAGGCCCAGCCTCATGTGTGCTGAGATATCCACTAGATATTCACTTTGCTTCTGTGATTGATTTGCCTTTAAGGATCTATGGGCTTTATTTTTAAATTTTTATTTAGGCTTGATGGGTCTCTGTCTGTCTTACAAAATATTATGTCTTCATACAATTTTTTTGTACTTGCCAAATGTTTAATCTGTACTGTGATATTTTCACAAAAGGTAAAAAACCTGTGTTTCAAATACCTAACCACGTTTTTTTGATACCAGTAAGGAGTTTTTAAATTTGTAGGGTAGAGCAGGGAAGAGGGAAGGAATATGAACAGAACCAGGGACACATATGGATGTACAAGAAGTGTGATACTTATTCAGAGCTTTTTCTTCTTCTTAAACACTATGAGCTATTGACAAAATTGTTGTCAACCCTACTGTGAAAGTAAACTGGAGATAATGGGATGCTACAAGGGAAAAAAAAAAAAGCTAATAGTACTTTTATAAAATAAATATATATAACACACATCTTATAGTAATGTGACATAATGTGATATAACCTGATATATATTTAAAAGATAAAATATGCTTAATGGTACTTTCTCTGGTGTTGCAATTTCCAACACAAAAAATACATAAACATTTTTTATTTTTCATTTTGAAGACTTCTGGTCCGTTTTTAAATGTTTTTCATAAGATGATGTGCATTAAAAATGGTCTAGGAAGAGTAAATATGTTATCTATCTGCTCATGCTTACAAAAACATTGGTTTCTTTATATTTTTTATGTTTGGTGTTTATTTTAGGCTGGTTCTTCATGCCCTTATAGCAAATATATAAAATAATAAACCAGAAGACAAGAAAATCTTAGGCTTGTATCAAAATAACTTGAGGAAAAATTGGCACATATTCAAGTGACACCCATGAATTTTGCAAGTATGACAAATATTTGTCCCATATTATGTTGATTACTGTAGAAATGTTCAAAGTTTGTCAAAGAGGTAAACCAAATAGCAATCTAGAATATTTTCCTGGTTTTCTAGGAAATAAAAAAAAAAAAAAAGGGGGTAAAGCAAAACTAGATATTCTTCTTCCAATTAATAACCTTTGGAATTATTAGTATTATGGTAAATGTGAAAATCTAGCTTTTGAAATATACATCTAATTTTGCTTTTTCCTGCAATAAATTCCTAATTTGAGATTATAATTTTTATGGCACAATAGATCCTCTAAGTTTTTTTTCAGTTTGTAAAGGAGAATAGTGAAATCACTAACTTGCTAATGCAATTAAGATTCTATGTATATATATATGCTCTGTTAACAGTGTACTAGAAACATAAAGTTACAAAATTCTTATCCACTTGTATTGCAATAGGGAACTGAGGGTTTCAGGTTTTTATTATAAACCAGGAGTGTATCTTTTTAGTGTCTAAAGAAATGTCAAGGAACATTTTTTGTGGCTTCTAGAAATTTTATTGCAGAATTGAAGAGGGAAGATGTAAGATGTTAATTAAACCCCCAGCTTAAATTTTTAGTCTTTAAAGTAGTTACCAGTGGTCTATAACTTCGCTTAAGGTTATTGCTGTTTATAGTTTAATTTGTTCTGGTTAATGTGCACTGTACAGTGTAACACTGATGCTGAGATGCTTCCAGTGTGCAACTGTTTACATGATTAGAAAAAATCTGGGTTGCCTAAAGTTGATTAAAAAAGTAGTTTACATCCTGACTTCCAATTATCATCATTGCCAGAAAATGAAAAGCCATCTGGGCTGCAAGGTCTGACTGGAATTCTTACATTTGAATTGCCTTATCATGATGCACAAATTAATTTTTAATTTCTTTCAATCTCTTCCTGGAGAAAATTAAAATAATATTAAAAAGAAGACTTGCCTCAACTTCAGAAGCCTTCTTTCAGCAGACATTGAAACAACTTAACCTGTATCTCAGAAGTATCTTTCTGTGTCCTTTAGGAACATTGTTTCTTTATGCCCATGCAAAAATGAAAGGAGATACATTTCCATGTCTGTCTTAGCAGGAAGCAACATATATTTAGGATGTTTATTTATAGTAAAATAGAAGTAACAGCTTAAAAGATGTTAAAGATCTAAGATTCCCATAAGGAATTGTAACATGCTTTGAAATCACCATTCCTGCAGTTCAAGTTATGAATACAAATGCTGAATATGAACTGCTGCTCAATTCAACACCAGTTCAATGTTTCTTAACAAAAATTACTCAGTATGAAGTGTAATCTTTTTAAAGGAAATTTGTAAGATGGAGAAGCATGGACTTTCATTAAATTATTATTACAGCTTTTTTCCCCTTCTTTTTCCCCAAATTGTTTGCATTAGACCAGTTGCCACTATACCCCCAGTGGCAGGATTTTACTGCACTGACTCAAGAATGGCCACGATTTTCCTTGTAGTGGGGAGCCCAAAACATGACAGCATTGCAGATGTTCTTTCACTAATTCTGTCCCACGAGTAGAGGGAAAGGATAATTTTCCTTGACAAAGTGGTAGTGCTCTTTCTAAGGCTGTCCAGCATGTTCTTGGCCTTTTTACCTGCAAGGACACACTTCTGACTCAGGATGACCTTGTTGTCCACCAGGATGCTCAGGTACCTTTCTGCCCATGTGCTTTTCACATGGTAGCCTCCAGTCTGTACTTTGAGCAGTGTGGAGATTTCCCTGTCCTTTGTCATCAGGTCTCCTGACCCGTTCAGTGACAGACCCACATCTTGCCTAGTCTTTCTTTACCTCCTCATGTACCTTTAACAAGCTTTTAATCCCTCACCTGAACCAACTGCAGGTAGGCTTAGCTTTCCTAACTCCATCCCTGGATGCTTAGGCAGTAGCTCTATATTTTACTGGGGTCACTTGCCCCCACCTTCACCTCTTGTGTGCTTCCTCTCATAGTTGAGCTTTTTTCAGAAGTTCTTTCTTCATCCATGCAAGCCTCCTGCAACACCTACTTGATTTCTCCCCTCTGCTGGCATGCACTGCTCTTGAGCTTGGAGAAGGTGTTTCTTGGAAATCAACGAGCTCTTCTGGACAACCCTCCTCACCAGGGCTCTATCCCTTTCTTAGCAGATCCCCTCACAGACCAAAGCCTGCTCTCTGCAAGTCCAGGGCCATGGTCCTGCTCTATGTTTTTTTCCTTCTCTCCTGATCCTGAGCTCCACCTATCTTGTAGTCTTTGCAGCAAGGCTGCTGCCAGCACTCAACCCCTCCACAGATCTTCCATGCTTGCTCGATATCAGGTCCAGCTGAGAGCCTCTCCTTCTTGGTGCCTTGATCCCCTGTGTCAGGAAATTGTCATCAAAGCACCCCAGAAAGGGTGTCTGCAGCAGTGCTCTACCACTACATGGCTGATGTTGGTCTGCCCATTAAGCCCAATTGGTAAGTTTTCAGCTGGCTCATCGCTTCTCCCTGTGCACAGCTCTGTGCTGTTGCAGCTACTCTGTTAAATGAAAGGTACCTCCCCTTCCTCACATCCCTTGCCTGCTGTTCTTGAAGAGCCAGAATCCATCCATAAAAGAACTCCAGTCATGAAACATCAGGCCTTCACTCACTTGCTGTCCTTTCAGATGCACTTCACAAAAGTATTGGCTGTGCTTGAGTAAGTCTTTCTCAATTTCTTCTGCTGAAACACATTGTTACCCACAAATAAGTACTTACAGGGTGAGTGGAAGAGATTAATTTTTCATCTAAGTAGATAAACTATTGGCTAGTATTTGTTCAAATTAAATATAGAACAGAACAGCACAATGCCTTTTGGACGGAAGAATAAGGAGCTGAATCCTTTTAACCAGAAATTAAGTTCTGTATCCAGGGTAATCCTCAGTGACTCACTAGCTCTCTCCTACATTTGTATGAGAAGTTTAAGACTTCATACATAATTTTTTTCTCCAATGATAAACTAAAATTCTCAACACATATATGTTAAGGGACCTTGAGCACACAAACTCATACAGTCATCGTCTACAAAATGTGAAGGAAGTGTTATAATGCAGGACAAGCTCTGCTGCAGAGTAAGTTAACCAGTTTTGAAATTGTATGTGCCCGGGAAGGCAGAGGTCTCATTGACTACAGAATGCTGTAAGCAGCAATAGCAACTACACCAAGATTCACCAGAGATGATGATTCAGGAGCTCCTCCCTGCAGTAGGGATTTCTACTAGAAGCCAAAAAAACCACAACAAACAACAACAAAAAACAAAAACAAAACCCAAACCCAACTTGTTTTTGTTTGGTTTTGAGTGGAATTCCACAAGGAAGAATGAGCTATACTGCTCATTAGAGTAAATTTTCTAAGAGAGACAAGCTGATCATCAAGGAAGAACGAGAAAGGAAAGAAGATAAGAAGGAAAGATTAGCAAATATGACACATTAGTGTGTGAGTTTTGCACACCACAGGAAATGCAGTATTTTATCAATGCAGCTCAACTAGGGCTGAGGAGTCCATCTGTTTCAGTGTCTCTTCAGTGTCTTTGGACCTTGCACAGTTATTCAGGCCTGGCCAAGGCGTGGGATAGGAGATAATAAAAGGGATTTCTCCATGTATGATAGAGTAGTACCCTGTGAGAATACTGTTATCACAGAATCACAGAATGTTTGGAGTTGGAAAGGATCTTATAGATCATTGAGTTCCAACTCCCCTGCATGGTCAGAGACATCTTCCACTAGAACAGGCTGCTCAAAGCCCCATCCAACCTCCAGAGGTCGACCCCCCCAACATCTCTGGGCAGCCCATTCCAGTGTCTCACTACTTTTACACTGAAGAATTTAAGCCTGTCTTTTTTTTTACTACATGTAGGCATGTAGCTAAGAAAGAAGAGTAACAGAGCGGAGACCTACGGTTCCCCTAGTGGAAAACACGTTCAGCTTTAATGTCTTACACTAGATGACTCAGCTCAATAGAACTCCAAATACTACTGTTCCTCTGACATACCATAATTTTAGGTTATAATACTTTAGTATTTTGCATTAGACTGTAAAAATGCTTTTCTGTCTCTAAGAATCCATTTGCAAAAGTACTGTGCTTTTTAGAGATCATTTATAGTAATTTTCTGAATAACCTAATTTAGTTATTTGGGGTTCCATAAAAATTCTTGTAAATCTTCTTAGGCAGCCATCAATATGTCACACTTCTTTTTGTTTCTAATTTGTATTTTGTGTCTGGGGTGGCCTCAACCTAAAACCAATCAGCCTAACTCTGTTGGAAATCTGTGCAATTTCTATTGCAAATCGCTTTCTTCACATTATTCACTGTGATGACCTCCAAAGAAACATAACAGGTTACTCTCCTTCAGTTATCATAACCATGTATTCACTTCTGAATTTTGAGTTTCTTTATTAGAAATGTACACTTCACCTCCAGTTTAATCTTGATTCATACTGCATAATTTCTAATTTTTTTTTCTGTTTTCATGATAAAACTATCATGACTTCGTTAGAGTTTTTAGCTACCCTGTGACATTCAAGTTATTACTTAAAATTATTAATGAAAAGAGTTACTACTGTTCATGTATAGAACCCAAATTATCCACTTGTATTCATATTTTGAATGCAGTTAGGATACAGAAGTACTCACAGGATATCCTTACCACTGTTTCCTCTGTATACACACTCATCTTTTCACTTTTTCATGGAGAACAGAATTTTTTCATGGAGAACAGTCTGTTCTGAAACTGTGACAGCATGCATGCACCTTTCACTCTCATTTTGTCTACTTGTTGAATACTGCTCTTTATATGAAAAAAAAAACACACAAAAAAACAAAAACAAACCATAAACTTGTATTTCTTTAACTTGATTTAGATAACATCTAAGAGAATAAACACGTATATTCAAATTTTGTGCCCTGTACTGTGTCTTCTGTAAAAATCAATGACATTCTTTTTCCATCATAGTATTAGAGATGTACTAGATTTTTCTCCCCAGTTCCCATAGTAAATATTCATGTGGGAGTAAGTTTTATACACCCCAAATTATTTTGTCACATGTCAGTGAATCCTTAAAATTAGCAAAATTACAGCTTACTGACAGTGTTCAAAATTTTTGACAATGCAGACATCATTTTCTTTGCATTCTTGTCTTTTGTGAAAAACATCTCTCTTCAACAATTCACTTTTTTAGGGTTATATGATTTATTACTTTATTTATGATTTTGCCCAATTTTTTCTTGCTTGCTCTTTTCATGGTTTCAAACTGACTACTGCAACACTGTTTCTGATACGGCAATGTCACGTCACAATCTTCCTTTTCTTTACTGCGTATCATTATTAATTCATTATACTCTGTATTGTTCCTTCACTTTCTCTACATATGAAAAATATTTTTAAATTATATTTAATTCTTTAGCATGGTCTTCTTGTTAATTTTGTTTAAGTATTTTAGCATCTTTTTCAGGTCTTCCTTTGTTCTACAACCTCTTATTCTCATACTGCTTACATCTAAATTATTACAATATTATGCATTTTCTTTTCAATTGATAGGTAAGGTATTTGATGAGTTTAGTTTGTCAGGCAAGGACATTTTAACTTTCTGTCATTGGAATATTTGTCTCGCTCAAAGATATACTTAATAATATCTCCACTTATGGGAGCTATTGGGTGGAATATGAAAACAATAAATTATAAAAACACATATTATATTAAAAAATATTCTTCATTTATGTTATTTCCTGAATGAAATTCCCTTATATATATGATTTAATTATTTATTTATTTTTTTCAGTTACAAAGTCAGAGAGATTTGTCTGTTCTAGATATGGGTACTGATCAGTATTAAATTAAGATTATTAAGATCATGCTAACTTGAACACCAAGTGGAGTGTTATTGAGGGAATTAATTTGTTCCTAACCTATTAGAATGTAAACTGGAAATGTTTTTGGAAGACTCTGTCTTAGTATATGTTGAAGCAATAGCAATACTACACAGTGTTCCATAAAATTAAATCAACTAAAGAGTTCTTCATCTTTGAATCTTTAAGTGGTATACCTCTACTCTTTAAGGAAACATTGCTAATGTATTGAGGCAATAGAGTTTAACTAAATGTTTAAATAAATGTGACTCTTAATATTCCTCAGTTGTTATAAAAGGTTAGAAAGGTAGAATATATTTTGAGATGAAGCTATTTTGTAGTAAGATGAATATTGCAATAACCAACATTTGTTTAATCAGTTTTTGCCAAATATCCCTACACATTTAACACCTAAGCACCACTGTACTGCATAATTCTGTGTGATGGTTTTCAAGGAAAATATAAGCTATGCGGAAGAAAATAATTACAGTAGGTGTTTTTAAAGCATGTTCTCATAATTTAAGGAGTTAACAAAGGATTTATGAGAATAAATTCACAACTGATCAGTTTATAATAACATGCAAAATCTTCACCTGAAGCTTTAAACATGTTTCCTTTGAACACTGTTTGAAGTATGACTCTCTACCTCTCTCATACCTTTGGTCTTCACAGTATCAGCAATACAGCAAGAGCCACATTAGATTAGAACTAAACCAAGATGAAACATGTGTTCATATAATAGCAGAGTACTTTTTCCAGGCTCACCTGAGACATAAAAGGTGAGAGGATTATTTAAATCAAAGATTAAATTAAAAACACAGACACATAATAATCTTCCCATTGCATAGCCTTAAGAGTTTGACTGCAGCTGCTCCTGTATTTGCAAACTCCTTCTCTCTGTTGAGTTTGAGTTGTGTGTAATACACACATCTTCCTACATGCACAGCAGAAAAATGGAAAACAAAAGCAAAAGAAAACATGTGCAGCCAATGTAATCTTCTTTTTAAAAAGTCTACACTATATTTATCAAAGGAATGACAAGGGCTAATTTCCACGATGAACAAGAACTATAGTTAACTACTGCAGTCTTGGGCAGTC
>NW_009954567.1:2698403-2745575 GCF_000747805.2 Chaetura pelagica | reverse complement strand
GGAGGGTGGAGGGGGTTGGGAGGATTTTTTCTTGCCTCTCCGAGGTCAGACCTCCTTCCATTCCTTCATATCTCTTAAGTCCTCTCCATCCGTCTGGTGACAGGAGGAGGGGGGATCTGTCACTTTCTCAACCTCTTCCATCTGCCCCTGCCTCAGGGTATGACTCCACCAATCTATTTCACTCTCACATTCTCTAATGGTTCTTAATCTTTCAACCTCCTCTGTCAGTTTAACCACCTGCCTGAGGAGATCATTTACTTGCTCACACCGCACACATGCAGTGTCACCGGCTGCCTCGGGTACCATTGCCAGTGCCAGGCTCAGGCATTCACTGCAGCCAGAGACCTGCACGGCTGCGTGCCTGCTTGGGAGCTCCGCCTGAGTCCTCACATTCTTTTTCACTATGGTTTTTGGCCACGTTGTGACCATGATCTATCTATCTAGCTAGTTTGCCTGTCTTACTATGAGAAGGCAACCACTGCTCACTGCTTTCTGCTCCCTGCCTGCCCTCGCACCTGCCCTGCGCTGCCACGTGCTCGGAGGAGGCTGCCAAATGGCCGCTTTTTAAACCTTGCTGCCGTTCTCAGCCACGCCTCCTGCCACTTCAGCCTTCCTGTCCCTCACAGGCTTCCCGCTCAGACTCGGGTCTCCTGGCTCTGCCCCGGCTTCACTGTCTCCGGGAAGCCCGGCTCCCTCTCAAATCCTCAGCAGTTTAAAGAACTCTCTGCTCTGCGCTGCCATGTGATTTACATAATCCTAATCAAAAAATGTCTTAAACCAAGAAGCATGAATTTTGTGTCCTTCTCAGTTTTTCCATCCTGTTTCTTCAGAATTAACTGTAATAAATCTACACATTTTTCCAGATCTATAGAAAAAAAAGTAATAGAAAAAAGTAATCCATTGTTAACAGTCTATAGAGTTATTGATATCAACAATATAATGTGGCAACAAATTACATATTTTTTTAAATGTATTTAATACCAGACTCCTCATTTATGTTTTTCCTGACCGAGATTGTGATCATTACCCTTCTGTAATCCAGCCTCAGATCTTTAATATTTTTTAGGAGATGAGGGGAAGTGTGCTGTTAGACTTGGTACTAACAAACAAAGACGATCTTGTTGGGAATGTGAAGGTTTGGGGCAAACTTGGCTGTTGTGACCACCAACTGGTGAAATTTATTATTTTGGGTGGAAGTAGGAGAGAAATGAGCAAGACTACTACCCTGGACTTCAAGAATGCAACATTTAACCTCTTGAAAGATCTACTTGCTGGAATACCATGGGTCAAGGCTCTGAAAGATATGGATGTCCATGAAAGCTGGGCAACTTTCAAACACCACTTCCTCTAAGCTCAAAACCAGTGCATCCCAATGAGAAAGAAACCAAATAGAGGAGGTAGAAGACCTGCATGGATGAGTAGGGGTGTCTTTTGGATAAAATTAAAGGAAAGAAGGAAATAGACAGAATATGGAAAACAGGTCTGGCCACTTGAGAGGAATACAGGAAAGTTGTAAGAGAATGGAGGGATGCAACGAGGAAAGCTAAGGCCCACCTGGAACTAAAGCTGGTGAGGAGAATCAAGGACAAGAACAATTTCTTCCAGTACATCAGGGTGAAAAGGAAGAATAAGGGAAATGTAGGCCCACTGATGGTGGGTGTCCCTTGTGACCGATGACACAAGGAAGGTGGAGTTACTGAATGCCTTCTTTGCTTCAGTCTTCACTGCAAAAGCCAGCCCTCTTAAATCCCAGACCCTGGAGATAAGAGCTAAGGTCTGGAGAGAGGAGGACTTTCCCTTGGTAGAGCAGGACCTGTCTAGAGGTCACTTAGCTGGACTGGATATGCATAAATCCATGGGCCCTGATGGGATGCACCCATGAAAGAGCTGGCAGATGTTATTGCTAGGCCACTCTCCATCATCTTTGAGAGGTCATGGAGAGCAGGAGAGGAGCCTGAAGACTAGAGGAGGGCTAATGTCATTCCAGTCTTCAAGAAGGGCAAGGAAGACGCAGTGAACTACAGATCAGTTAGTCTCACCTGTGTCTCTGGGAAGGTGTTAGAAAAAGATCATTCTGGGCATTGTCACAAAACATGTGAAAGCGAAGAATGTCATTCGGAGAAGTCAAGATGGATTAATTTTAAATGATGGATGCAAGAAAGATGGAGACAGGTTCTTTTCAGTAGTTCCCAGTGTCAGAACGAGGGGCAGCAGCTACAAGTTAGAATGTAGGAAGTTCCGTTTAAATAGGAGGAGAAACTTAGAGTGAGGGTGACAGCACTGGAATAGGCTGCCCAGGGAGGTTGTGGATTCTCCATCTCTGGAGATACTCAAAGCCTGCCTGGATACAGTCCTGTGTAAAGTGCTCTAGGCTATCCTTCTTCAGTGGAAGAGTTGGACTAAATGATCTCTAGAGGTCCCTTCCAACTCCAGCAGTTCTGTGATTCTGTGATTCTGAGGCAATCAATATATCCCATGACAGTTTATGGTCAAATGATAGCAAATCTCTCCATTATGAATCACTGATTTGCATGATCTTAATTTCAGTATCTTTATGTAGGTCTGTGCAGAAACAAGAATTACCATCTCAGGATAAATTTCATGTTTCTAATTACTTTTAAATTTAGGCTAATATTTTAGAGCTAAAATTTCCATAGAACGCATTTTTTTAGTATTCTGTCTCCAATCATACAAAGCATTAAAACTGTAGACTGGCTCTCTGGATTAGACTGTCACAGAAGCTGAGCAGGAAACAGTCCTGGAGAGTGTGCTAGCCTGCCAAACTTCCAGCAGAAATTCTGACAGAGTTATCATGTCCGTTGCACTATTTTACTGCACACTTGCTACTTTTTGCCAAACTATTTCACTCTCCACTTCGAGCATTCATTTCCTGGTGTCAGTCATGTGAATTTTATTTATTCTCAGCAATGCCCTAATCCCTTTTCTTAGATGATTATTTTATTATTTAGGACCCTCTAAGCTCTCTAAGTGTATCAGTAAACTTAAACTAATGAAATACTGGAGGAAAATTTACTTTAATAGTGAGATTCACTTCAGATGAATTAAAGTGCCTTAGGAAAATATCAGATACATTAATCTGAGAAGTCTCCTGTTGTGAAGATAGGTCCATAGGAGTTTATAAATGTACATGAAATCCCTTAATGCAAACTACATAATTTAATAAGTATTCCAACATTAATGAACTGGAAAAAATGGCATTTTATAGAATCGCTATGTCATCCTACTGATTTATCAAAGGTTTCTCATAAATTCCCATGAAGCTCACAAATAATATAAATTCATACAGAAAATAATAGCCCTGCTAAAAACAATAATTAGAAACTGAATCAAACAGAAAAGTCCCAGTGTGCTGAACATTTACTTCATATCTGAGCATTAAAGTTTATTTGGCATGGTAAATCATTCTCTGTTTTGAGGCCTCTCATAGGGAACTATATTCAGTAGCAAAGCTAACACTGCACGAAGTTAAGTTAGAGACAATGTTTTCATTTTCACTCTCAAGACCCAGAAATTTAAGATTTGGGCTGGGAACACATTATTTAACTAAAACCGTTTGCTTCTCAGGTTTCTATGTAACCTGTTTTTCCTCCAGTCACGAGTGAAGGAAATTAAGTTCCCACACTTTCTCAGTGTTAAGCTTTTTCTAAATGAATAGTCAGTAAACATATTACTTGTTTCATTTGTGACTGGAAAAGAACAAGCTTTACAGTGATAATTTACAATTTACAATGATAGAAGCTAGCCTCTGCAAACAAAAGGGCTTTACTTGGTGTAAAAGTATAATGATTCATACAGAAAATATTCCTTAACTCCACAAGACAACAGTCAGCATTACAGACACATACCATTTGGTTCAAATGAATGTGTATACATTTGATACAGAGCTTCGTTTCTGTCCCAAGCATGTTCTCCATTCTTAGCTTTCAGATTCCTTGTGCAAAGATCTGTACAGCATAGTGAAGGAAAGAGAATTCCTCTGTCTTTGCATAGTGCCTATTCCATTTTTTGATGTATCTTAAGTATTTGTTTTATGTGTTGAAGTGTAGGTAAAGGTCACAACAGGCACATTTTATACAATAACCTCTTTTTCTTCTGTTCATGCCTGGGATAATGAGATTCTCATATACTCTGAATCACCCCATCATCCACCAAGATTCTCAAACTAGCATTGGGTTATCCCAGCCTGTATCATAATATCTTGTACTCATATGTTGATGTTCAATGACTGCCATCCAAGAAACAATGTATTAAAAAGTTCTTTGGGTCAGACAAAACATCTGATGTGTATCAACATTTGTACTCTTAAACAGAAAATGCTGTCGCAAGAATCTCATCAATTTTAGTAAATTAAAGCTGGAGAAAAGGGCTGGAAGGCATGTCTTATGAGGAGTGACTGAGTTTCTCTAGTTTGGAGAGAAGGAATCTGAGGGTGAACTCATTGGTGTTCACAGTTTCCTGAGGAAGGTAAGTGGAGAGGGAGGCACTGAGCTCTTCTTGCTGGGATCCAGCAACAGAATCACGGAATCATAGAATGGTATGATTTGGAAGGAACCTTAAAGATCATCTAGTTCCAATCTGTCCTGCATGGGCAGGGACACATCCCATTAGGCTGGGTTCCTCAGAGCCCCATCCAGCCTGACCTTGAATGTCTCCAGTGATAGGGCATCCACAACTTCCCTGGGCAACATGTTCCATTGTCTCACCACCTTCACACTAATGCATTTCCTCCTAATTTCTAACTTAAATCTCCCCTCTTCCGGTTTTAATCCATTAGCCCTTGTCCTCTTACTACAAGCCCTTGTCAAAATTCCCTCTTCAGCTTTCCTGTAGTCCCCATTCAAGCATTTGAAGGCTGCTATGAGATTTCCCTGGAGCCTTCTCTTCTCCAGGATGAACAACCCCACTTCTCTCAGCCTGTCTTCATAGGAGAGGTGCTACAGCCCCCTGAGCATCTTTGTGGCCCTTCCTGGGGCTTGCTCCAGGAGCTCCATGCCCTTCTTATGTTGAGGGCTCCAGAACTAGACACAATACTCCAGCTAAGGTGTCACCAGAGCAGAGCAGAGGGGGAGAATCACCTTGCTTGACCTGTTGGCTACCCTTCTTTTGATGCAGCCTGGATTATGGTTGGTTTTCAAATGGAAATGGTTTATAGCTGCACCAGGCAAGGTTCATACTGAACATCAGGAAATCTTTCTTTATTGAGAGAGAGGTCAAGCCCTGTGTGCTCTTTTGGTTCTGGTATGCTTTCAGTAGCAGAGGAGAGGCCACAGGAGTGGCTCCTGTAAGAAACTATTAAGAGCTCCCCCAGCTCAGGTAGGCAAGGCCAGAGCCATTAGAGAGATAATAGACGAACTTCTGCAATTAACACATGGAAGAACTGATACAGGATACAAGCTAAGAGCAAGCAGAGGAAAAAGAGCTGTGCTGGACAGGTGAAAGGCAGTGCTGTGGTAAGGATCCTGAGGCTGGTGAGGAAGAAGGGGAAGAAGGTGTCCAAGCAGAAGTTTCCCTGCAACCTATGGTGAGATGGCAGCTATCCCCCTGCACTCATGGAGGAACATGGTGGAAAATTTCCTGAAGGTGCCAGGAACACCAAATGTGGACTTGCAGCCTGGGAACTTGGATCTGCAGCCATGGAGGACCCCACACCAGGGTAAGTGAGTGTTCTTGAAGCAGCCCGTGACTCCAGCCCACACTGGAGCAGCTTGCTCCTGACCTCATGACAAGGACCCATGAGAGGTTTGTGGAGGACTCTCTCCCATGGGAAGAACCCCAGGGGGAAGCAGAGCAGGACTGTAAGGAAACCTTCATCCTGAAGAGGAAAGAGCAGCAGGAAATATCAAACTGTGAAGTGACTCTAAACCCCATCCTCTGTCCCTCTGTGCTGCTGGGGTGAAGGAGGGAGAGAAACTGAGGATAAAGTAATTTGTGCTCGGGAAGAAGGGAGGGGTGGGGTAACATATCAAGCATTGAAGTGATTGGACAGTTGGACTAGACCACTGTTGTTGGACCTTTCCAACTGAATTATTCCATCGTATTATATTCTAATTCAGGAAGCATATCCAGGAATATGCCTTTTCTATGGAAGACATTCCATGTACCACAAGGACTTAGTCCATTGGGAATCTTACATCTCCAGAGAAAAAACTCTAAAGTTTACTTCAGTTCTTGTCTTGGAATCCTTTGGAATTTTCTTTGGAATTGGTGAATAAGTGAGAGAAGGATTTTACCTTCAGCATATAACACTAAGCTCTTTTCAATCTAGTTGAACATAAAAACTGGGGGAAGGGGGAGGAATCTGCGATTTCTACTGGCATAGCTTTTCTTTACACTTATTTCTTCCAAAAGGCTTATTAAACAAACAGCAACTTCTGATGAAAGGAAGTGGTCTTTATCTCTTATTTCTAGGTATTATTATGAGTCCACAGCAACAATTTATGAAAAAACTATGCAAAAAACTAAATCATTGAGAATGGACATATAAAAGGGCTATGCCTAGCTTTTGTACAAAACAAAAACCTGTTTGTACAAATGCAAAACAGTATTGACACTATTTTTTAGTCACTACTATTTTATTGGCATTCTTAGCAAAACTAGACCCTTGATTTTTAAGTGTAGCAACTCCCTTAATATACTAAATAAAACCAGAAGCAGTCCACATGCTACTTCACAACAAGAACCTACATTATGGTTTTGATGGACACAGTTACATCATTACATAAAATGCTTAACAGAAGTGTATTATTGCAGAGGAGAGGGAACTGTCATTTGGTTTTCACTGCAGCATATGTCAAGTACTTGATAGGAACTTGTTATTTGTGAAGTACTGTTCATTTGGCTCAGAATCTTAGCCTCTGTCGTAGGTGAGGTTTTAGACTGATATACTGTGAATATAATCAACGGCAGCCCAGAATACTAAATACAGTACTGTGAAGAAAGGTGTTCAAAGCAGTTATAAAATGGAGTTAAGCTAAATGGCAACAAATTCTGACAGAACTGAGTGCAGTCTAAGGCAGCTGGACTTTAAGTGGAACAGAACTTAGTGGACCTTGGAAACAGTTACTATAATGGATAAATCATGTGCCAGGTAGCACTGAAATTTTAGGTAGGCCCACTAAAGCAGTAATTCTGATGGAGTAAAAATTTCAGAGATGGGTAAAGTAATGAAATCAGAGGTAATTAAATCCTGAGCAAGTGAGCAAGGCAAAATCTCAGTTTATTATTTCAGAGAGTCAGTAACAGCTGAAGCTGCACAACACACTCAATAAAATCAACAAATTTACCCTTTCCTAAGCACATCCATGGAGGGAGACCTGTCTCCAAAGTGGTACATCGAACAACACCCATTCACAATTCCTATTTGGTGGGAAAAGCTCCCACAGCATTATTTTTTTAATTATTATTATTTTTTTAAATCTCCAAGTATTTTTTTTCTTCCTTCCCCTGTTAACACAGCTTCAAAGAAGCCATACCTTCTGCTTCTGCAGAGAACACATTTTATTTCAGTAGCTGGGTCCACAAAATATTTCTGGCCGCATTCCCATAGCAGTAACATAAATTGAATTTAGCTTCTGCTGCTGTCTTGAAAGAGAGAGTGTTAGTAACTGATACAATTTAGATGCCAATCCATGTAGTATAGTTTGGTTATATGAATTTGCTTTAATTTTACTTACAACAGAAAACTAGTGGCAGAGGGTTGTTCACCTGATTTTTTAAGTTACTCATTTATTTCCAAGAGAAGAATTGGATGAGTTCATCATTCCTTACTTCTCAATTAATATGCATGGATACAACATCATACAGTAAGATAACAAATTGTAGCAGTTATTCTTTCTGTTTCTGAAAATGCAGAGAGAAAGGTGGACTACCAGTTTGCAGACTTGGAAAAAAGGAACTAATGAAGTTCACACTCCTCCTCTTACTTCCATCTTCTTTCTGCAGGTCTTCTGTGATACTACCTTGGCTTTGTTCCAAGGGTTTTAAATGCATTCTCTTGGAATCGTAACTACTAAATTTTCTTTAGCAACATCTGAATTCAGTAATGAAATCAATTTATGTCATGCTTGTACATATATATGCAGGTATGTGATAATTCTAGATGAAATAATATCTGGTCACGCAGGTAACTGAATGCAGAATTCAGTTTTTAATGATTACCATTATTGAATCAGCTTCAGCACAGGAAAATCCTAGCAGAAAAATCTTCCTTTATATGATGAGCTGCATGCCATGGCTCTGGTGGTCAGTCATGACTATCCTATTCAGCTGACAATTCATAAACACAGGATGCTATAAAGTCTTCAGTTTTCATTAAATAGTACTGCCGAAAAATCATACATCAACATATAAGAACAGTATGTGAGTCATGTAAAATTAAATTGAGCCAAATGAACAGTACTTCACAAATAACAAGTTCCTATCAAGTTCTTAGTTGTGACTAAGATATTTCATTTAGAATTATAGAAGGTACAATAATGTAGTTTGAACTGATTTAATTACTCTGAAAAGCTATCTGTATTTCCCCATAGCAGCATGATTGTATCCACACTACCAGGAAAAGCAATAAACTAATGTTCCACAGACAGATGCATAGCAAAGGCCATTAAAGATCATGGACCATTATCTCACAGACTCTCAAAAATATAACATTTTGATTCCTTTCAAAATTATACACCGAAGCATTTTATGAAATGATTTCTAGAAAGAAACTGGATGAGAATAGATTATTTCATGTTTATCAATAAAATTTGATCATCACTTGCTTCCTTTAATGCTATGTTGAATCAACATAATTCTGCCACTTCAATTTGTGTATCATTTAAGCAGATGCACTGAGTAAAGGATTTACCCGACAATTACAGACAGCAAAAAGAGCTGGCCTTCATGAGTAGGATCAATTAGATTCCCTTCAAAGCATTTATTTCCAAATAGCATTGTTTCCATCAACTTCAAGCAGAAAGGGTAAAAAAGGGCATTGTGAAACCTGAAATACTTAAATCAAATTTTCCTAGATAATTTCCAGGAATATTTGCTGTAAAACAGGCTTTAAATTTGTTCAACCATCCTTCAATTGCAGAAAATATTGAACTTACAGTAGTTGTTCTAAAAACCTCAAGGCTTAGGCTAAGGTAAGCAGTGCAGTGAAAAACTGGAAAAAAAGTGTGGGCTGTGTATCTTTTACAAGTTTAAGAAACACTTGTGCAAGTATCCAAAGAAGAAATAGCTGCCAGCAGCTAAACGTATTAATTTCTTTTACATCATGTTTGCTGAGGTTGCAACTCACACCACTGACATCAACAGAAAAGAAGTTGTGTTGGTGCATAAGCTGCTTCCAGGCTAAATTTCGGGCTTTAAACCACGACTTCTTACAAACTGATACTCCTTTGAATTAATATTATTCTTTTTTTTAACTAATAATTTAACTTTTATTACAAATATGTAATTAACTAGGTCTTTATAATAGCGATATGAAAATTCATTTTAAATTATTTTCCCTCTCCAAGCTGACTGAGCAGGAACTATACAATCTATACTATAAAATAACAACAGAGCTATGCACAGGGAGAAGCGATGAGCCAGCTGAAAACTTACCAGTTGGGCTTAATGGGCAGACCAACATCAGCCATGTAGTGGTAGAGCACTGCTGCAGACACCCTGCTCAGGAAGAGGTAACAGAGGAGCAGGTAAACTGGAAGAAGCCTCACATTCAGAGGTCCTAGTCATCATGGGGGACTTCAACCACCATGGTAGCTGCTGGAATGAAATCACAGCAAGCCACCTAGGAGGCTTCTGGGGTGCTTTGATGACAATTTCCTGACACAGGGGATCAAGGCACCAAGAAGGAGAGGCTCTCAGCTGGACCTGATATCGAGCAAGCATGGAAGATCTGTGGAGGGGTTGAGTGCTGGCAGCAGCCTTGCTGCAAAGACTACAAGATAGGTGGAGCTCAGGATCAGGAGAGAAGGAAAAAAACATAGAGCAGGACCATGGCCCTGGACTTGCAGAGAGCAGGCTTTGGTCTGTGAGGGGATCTGCTAAGAAAGGGATAGAGCCCTGGTGAGGAGGGTTGTCCAGAAGAGCTCGTTGATTTCCAAGAAACACCTTCTCCAAGCTCAAGAGCAGTGCATGCCAGCAGAGGGGAGAAATCAAGTAGGTGTTGCAGGAGGCTTGCATGGATGAAGAAAGAACTTCTGAAAAAAGCTCAACTATGAGAGGAAGCACACAAGAGGTGAAGGTGGGGGCAAGTGACCCCAGTAAAATATAGAGCTACTGCCTAAGCATCCAGGGATGAAGTTAGGAAAGCTAAGCCTACCTGCAGTTGGTTCAGGTGAGGGATTAAAAGCTTGTTAAAGGTACATGAGGAGGTAAAGAAAGACTAGGCAAGATGTGGGTCTGTCACTGAACGGGTCAGGAGACCTGATGACAAAGGACAGGGAAATCTCCACACTGCTCAAAGTACAGACTGGAGGCTACCATGTGAAAAGCACATGGGCAGAAAGGTACCTGAGCATCCTGGTGGACAACAAGGTCATCCTGAGTCAGAAGTGTGTCCTTGCAGGTAAAAAGGCCAAGAACATGCTGGACAGCCTTAGAAAGAGCACTACCACTTTGTCAAGGAAAATTATCCTTTCCCTCTACTCGTGGGACAGAATTAGTGAAAGAACATCTGCAATGCTGTCATGTTTTGGGCTCCCCACTACAAGGAAAATCGTGGCCATTCTTGAGTCAGTGCAGTGTAGAGTTATGAAGATGACTAAAGAAATGCAGCATGTGACATACAGGGTGAGGCTGAGAGCTGGATCTTGTTAGCCTGGAGAAGAGAAGGCTTAGGGATGATGTTATCAATGTGTATAAACACCTCTTGGAGGGGGCCCTAATGATGGAACCAGATTCCTTTCATTGAGCCTAGTACTGTGACAAGAAGCAATGGGCATATATTAAAACTGATTAATTTGAATCTGAACAAAATAAAACACTTCTTTGAGCTGAGAGGCTGGTCAGACACTGGACTGCACATATATCCAGAGCCTGACTGGATACTCTCCTCCTCAAGTTACTATTAGTGCTTGCTTGAACAGGGGGTCTGTACTAGATGATATCCAGAGATCCCTTCCAAGCTCAGCGATTAAGTGATTCTGTGATGTGAACCTTAGAAAACTTGGTTCATTTGCTTTCAAGGAGATTGTGGTCTTTCCTGGACTAACGGACTATGAACAGAAAGGTGGGGAAAACATTTATCTCCAACTCTGCTTTTCGTGAAAATGTCGAAAGAACTTTGTTTTTGTGTTACATGAAACAGGAGCATTTTTGAAGTTGAACAGTTTGACATGGTAGAAAATCATTTACATGTTCATCACTGATGACATATGTTTTTCTTGGAAGAAAGTGCACTTGTACAGTGTTACATAAAATGCTAATATGACGTCCTTGTTATGGCACTGTTTTTTACTGAGCTGTTTTGAATTAGTTATAATTGAATTAACTGAAGCAATAATATTCACACAATGAAGCATAAACACAGAGATGCAGCACCCCTACCTCCTCTGTAAGATTACAATCTTGAGGGCTATTATTGCCTGAATTTCTGCCTATAACCTGGCAGTTCAACTGAACTGAGTTTAAATCATTATTCAAGACATTGGACATTTTAATGGGTAAATGGTAGTGGCAGAATTAAACTGTATTTAAACTGTACCTTGATTGCAGTTTGATTGCAGATTGCAGATTGAGGAATTATGAATCTTGAGGTTATTCATAGAGGCATGTGTTTGTGTTAATGTTTGGATTTCTACTCCATATTGGGATTTACTTTAGATTTCTATTCCTTCTCCTTCTTTAATTTTCCATTTTTCTGTCTTCTCTGAGTGTTTACATATGATAGTGCCTTTGTAATTAATAAATATATATTTAGCAGAACCCTCCATATAATTCTACTGACACAGCAGGTTGTGTAAGAGCTTTTGATCAGCTGATGGGATTTGGTTAATAATCCCTGGCTTTTCTTTTTCTTAAAATAATTTTATTAAATCATGACTTAGTTGCACTTACAGGAAGACCATCCTGGATTTCTGATTTAATTGTGTTGTGTGCACTGTTAATTTTACTTCCCTTTGTCAAGCTATGCTTTTATGATTATATGTAATAGAAGGCTTTTCCTCTTTATGACATAAAAATAGTCTCGAACTTGAGCTGAACAGTCTTATTAACTAATGATTCAACAAATTACCAACCTGTTGCTTCTTGTCAGATTACTGATAATTCTGTAAGAACTTGCAAATTATTTCCCAGTCTGTTTTCCTACATCAACATATATCTTTCCTAAAATACAATTTACACATTCTGTTTCCCTGTTGACCTGAGGATAAGAAATATAAAAATTTCCTGGCTTTGCAATTTCTCACCTTAGGAAATAGAATCATCGAATTATAGAACTATTCAGGCTGGAAAAAACCCTTGAGATCACCAAGCCAAACCATCATCCCTATTCTGCAAAATTATCCCCTAAACCATATCCACCAACACCACATCCAAATCAACCATCTCCCTGGGCAGCCTATTCCAGTCTAACCACTCTTTCTGTGAATTATTTTTTCCTGATATCCAGTCTAAACCTCCCCTGTTGCAGCTTGAAGCCATTCCCTCTTTTTCTGTTGTTAATTACCTGTGAGAAGAGACCAACACCAGCCTCTCTACAATGGCCTTTCATGTGGCCTTGATCTCTGACTACCCTGCACTTTCTGAACCTATACATGCAACCAAAGATTCATTATCAAGAACTGTTTTGAAATATATTTAATGAGTGAATTTATAGATAACTGTTTTCAGGGTGGTGCGCTAAAAAGGAAAGCTACTTCTTCAATTGCAGAAAAATAATTATTTAAACTGCTAATGGGTGGCTAATGTGACAACCATCTACAAGAAGGGCTGTAAGGAGGATCTGGGGGAACTACAGGACTGTCAGCCTGACCTCAGTACCAGGAAAATCATGGAGAGGTTCATCTTGACTGAACTCTCAGAGCAAGTGCAGGGCAGCCAGCGAATCAGGGCCAGCCAGAATGGGTTTGTGAAAGGGACGTCTTGCTTGACCAACCTTATCTCTTTATATGACCACATGACACACCTATTGGATGAGGGGAAGGCTGTTGGATGTTTTCTACCTGAACTTTGGCAAGGCCAAAGTTGGGGCCATCTCCCACAGCATTATCCTGGAGAAATTGGTAAATGATAGCACAGACAAATGTACTCTTCACCTGGGTACAAAACTGGCTGGATGGCTGGGCCCAGAGAGTTGTGGTAAACAGGGTCAAATCTAGTTGGCGGCCAGTCACCAGCGGTGTCCCTCAGGGATCAGTTTTGGGGCCAGTCTTGTTCAATGTCTTTATCAATGATCTGGATGAAGGAATTGAGTAAGTTAACTAATGACACCAGATAGGGTGCGAGCGTCAATCTGGTAAAGGGTAGGAAGGCTCTACAGAGGGACCTGGACAGGGTGGATTGATGAGCCAAGGCCAATTTTATGAGGTTCAATAAGGCCAAGTGCTGGGTCCTGCCTTTAATTCACAACAACCCCACCTCTGGAATAGATCTACCCTGTCTTTTCACAGGTAAAAAGTGACAGGACAAGAGAAAATGGCCTCAAGGTGAGGCAGCATGCAGACTGGCTATTAGGAAGAAGTTCTTCACAAAAAGGGTTGTCAGGCACTGGAAGAGACTGCTCAGGATGTGGTTGAGTCACCATTGTCCTGGTTTGAGCCAGGATTAAGCCAATTTTTCTTTTTACTTATTTTTTTTTTCCTTCAGTAAGCTCTCTTGTAACTAGCAACAGTGTGTTCTGCTAGGCTGATAAGACAGTGGAATGTTTTTCTAACTACTGAGGCTTCAAGGCCACACCTGCACTCTGCCGGCTCAGACACTATGGGGAGATCTGTGACCCCCCCCGTAGGAGGCTGAGTTAGACAGACAGCAAAATTGGCCAAAGATATTCCATTCCATATATCTACGTAAGCTCAGAGGAAGGTCAGAGATCACAGAAGACAACTTCCTTCCTTCTTCTTCCCTTCTCTTCCGTCCATAGCCGGCATCCGGGCAGGACTCCGCTCATCCATCACCTTCGACCCTTAAGCTCGAGATCTGCTGACCCCCATAACTCTCTGCTCTTTTCCAGCAGCAGCTCCGGGATTCCTCGGGACTCTTCCCAGTTCAGGGAAGTGCTGTGGGAGTTGCTGGGGGGGGGGGAGGGCTTTTGCCCATAACTGAATATATCTGTATATAATTGTATATATTTTCTTGTATCATTTATTAGTGTTTTAATTAAAGCTGTGTAGTTTAGTTTTCAATCCAGCCAAGTCTCTCTCTTTTTCTCTCTCTCCTTCCCTACCTGAGTGGGGGGAGGAAGGGATCGAGAGCATTGTTGTCGGACCTGAGTCAAACGGTGACAACCATCCCTTCAGGTATTTAAAAGATGTATAGATGTGCTGCATAGGGACACAGTTTAGTGGTGGGCTTGGCAGTCTATTAAGTCTATGGTTGCACTTGATCTTAAATATCTTTTCCATTCTAAATGCTTCTATGCTTCTAAGAATAAAGCTCAGAACCAAGGGGTGCTTACTGAGCTAGAACTCATTTCTGCTAAATTAAAAAACCTCATGAAAATGGGTCTGGAAACCTGAACATCCTGTAGTAAGTTCCCAGGTTATCCCCGTCAGAGACAGTCATGTCCGTATGGCACTATTTTTGTCATCAGTTTCATATCAGAATCCTACAATAATCTTGTATGTATCACCAAAATGCCAGGGGTGTGTTTGAGAAGATCTGTTTCCTGTAAAGTCAGATTCACTGGATTAGTGTAATATAGTATATACTGTATGTATAACATATACTGAACATAGTATATATTATAATAATATGATTTATTTATTTTTGTGATACTGGTAGGCTCGCTCTTCTCTTTGAATTTAGGTCATCTGATTTGTTGTCTTAGAACAGGTGTTCTTACAGTCCACTAGAACTTCCCTTGCTTTTGAGGATTTGTTATTGTTAGAGCTAAAAGGTTTTTCTATATAAATAATTTTATCAGCTGCATGGAAAATACTTCCTCTTCCTTTGTCTTGAGTAAATAATTTTTATCCTTCTAAATGTAGAACAGAAATAAACATAGCTATTTCTTGCGTCATTAACAAATCCACCATGTCCATGTAATTAACTATACTGTCACAAAGAATTGTTCATTTTCTTACATACTTTAATGCTTTTAACTTGTGCTGAGATACATAACTACATTTTAAATGGTATAATTATTTTTAAACAAGCTGAAGAAAGATAAAGCAAAAAAATTATTCTGAACATATTTAAAAGGTGGTTTTCCGCTAAAAAATATTTGCTTGTAGACCAAAAGAGGGAATTTCCTTTCTGTGTGGCAGTTCATTTTATTTAACTGTGAGATTAGGACTATGAATCATTGTTTTCTCTTTTTTCCAGTGTAAGTAATGAGGAGTAATTAATCTAGTCACAGTGTAATACAACATTGAGATGGTCTGTGAATTATTTAGGCTCTCTTACTTTTTAATAAAAAATAAAGAATCCAAAGAAGAATATTTTACTGGTTTGATAGTTTCCTTAGGTAATATATTCAAAGTATTAAAATTATTATTGGTGTGGAAGAAGTGGAAAGTATGTAGGAATGGAAAGTAGGGGGTTGCCTGTCAGAAGGGTAGTGTGTTTTGTCTAGATAGAAAGTAGTTGTGCTAATAAACAGTGTCAGTGAATCTCAAACACACTTACAGCTGGAGAGGAATACCTGTATCAGTTCTTCAGGCATGATGGTGGTGAAAGAATTGCCAGTGTAACAACGAACATACATAGTCAATTTGAGAAGGACATGCAGATAATAATACTCTCAAGCCATCACCTATTCTTTTTGTCATGTAAATGGCATTTAATGTAAATGGCAGTACCCACCTACTGGCTGCTTAGATGAACTGTGTGAATGAACACATCAGGTTATCACAAATATTCTGAAAGAAAAAATATTCTAAGTAAAAAACAAATATTTGAGCAGTATATTCACAAAATGTTTGGTGCAAATGAGAGAATCATTTTGTATGGCAGTAGGTAGAATTATTAGTGATTATTATTTTCTGCCTCAAGTTGACCACAGAGCTGAATCAGAAAGTTGTTCTGTAGGTGGGCTAGAAACAACCCCACAATTTGTTAGAAGAAGTTGTTTGCCTCATGTATCAAACCTCCAAAATATTTTTTTATTGTTGACTCTGGCTCTTTGGTACTCAGTATGACTCTGGACTGAAAAAAAACAAACCAAGGTGATTATTTTTACTTACTTTTCAGCTGCCTGCTAATTTAGTCATGATATATGGGCATGATGTATATCATTACATGATTTTCACCCATAGGGTGGTTGAGCACTGGAACAAACTCCTCAGGGAACTGGTCATAGCACCAAGCCTGCCTGAGTTCAAGAAGCATTTGGATGATGCTCTCAGGCACATGGTGTGATTCTAGGGGTGCCCTACACAGGGACAGGAGTTGGACTCGATGATCCCAATGGGTTCCTTCTAACTCAGCATATTCTATGATTCTATGGTTCTATGATAATGAAAGAATGCAAGTGAAGTTTAAGAAGCTCTATGATTTTTACTCCAATTAGAATTTTTAAAGAACACTATGCTGACAAAATAAGCCATTTCAAAGCTGTTAGAAGAATGATGGCAGAGTCGTTGGTTTTTTTTAAGCAAATGAAAGACTCATTATTTGTTCTTGAATGCAAATGAATAAACTTTAGAATGTCAGTAGTCAATGGATGAATGTCATAAGATCGAGTGGTAGATGGAACAAACAGGAATGTGTGTCAGGTTTGGTTGATTATGGATGATTAAAAAACTGTCACTATGCTACTACTTTGTTAGAGACGTGATACTTCTAAAAATGTTTAACTGTTTTTCAAAGAAGAACTAAGGAAGGTGAGAAAAAGATAATCTTGTTAATTCTGTAAAGTGGCCTGTGGAGAAATTACAACAAAAACCAGCCCACATACCATGTCAGAACTCTTCGCTTTTTGACTTGTTTCAGGCTGCTTTCATTTTCTAGCAAGCTGGTGTGTTAGGGCTGACTTTTGTTCCTTAGATTAAAATAATTTATTGTTGCACAAAAAAAAAATAATCTATGTTACTAATGAACAATTACTGATAAAAACTAATAAACATACCTACTAATTAGAAGGCTAGCAAATGTTCTCCTAAGTATTAAGTTAGCCAGCAAACAATTCATCAGATTAGCTGAGGAAGGAAGACATGGAGTAAGGAGACAGACACTTTAAATGACCAAGCCTGGAGTCTGCTCTATACAAAAAAGGCTCAAGTAGGTTAATTTCTAAAAGGAGGTAATGTTGTAGAATTCAGTTAATAAGTTACAGGGCATGGATTAAGAGACTCTTCCAGACCTCTAATGAAAGAAAGCCTAAAATGTTCTATTTGACTGATTTCATTAACAGACACCTTACAGGAACTTCCTTTCTCTTGTGTACATTCTCAGAGATCACAAACGGCAGGAGGAGAACCATTTCTTGGCGTTGCTTTGTTTTTATTAGCAGTTATTATTTTGGTTGTAGCAGGTCAGTCACCTGCTGTTCCAAAACCTGGTTGTCATTCTTGGTGATTTTGTGGTAATGACAGCACTGGCTGTTGTTATGCATGCCCAAGAACTTCATGATGGAAGCCTGAAGCAGAATCTGGGACTTGAAAAACAAACTACAAATTCCTAAGTCTCATGCTTTCCTGACTACCTTTAAAATTCACTTGAAGAGTGCTTATTTTACATTGACTACAGGTCTAAAAGATGACTAGCTAACAACAACTTACTGCTTCTATTTAATTATTTGTTTGCATGTCATTGCTTTTTGTAGTCAATTTACAGTTTCAGTTAGGCATAAGAATGAAATGTATGCCAATGTCACTCCTCATGATGGAAATGTATCATCCATTTTCTGAAAGGAAATTAACTGCTACATGCCAAATTTGTAATAAAAATCACTAAGACAGAAAGTCAAGTACTCAAAAATCAGGCAGTGCCAGCATTACCTTATTTTGGTGTCCACATGGTTATACTGCAATATATAATATATAGTAAGATAAGCTTTGATAAGCATAAGTAAGATAAGCATGATCACATATTCTTTTAGACATGACCGTGTAGGCGACAGTTGCTCCAGGAGAACGCTGTGGGAAACAGGGTCACAAACTTTACTAAAGTCCAGGTAAACAACATCCACAGCCTTTCTCTCATCCACTAAGCAGATAACCTTGTCATTGAAGGAGATCAAGTTAGTCTAGCATGAACTTTCATGAACCCATGCTGGCTGTGCCTGATCACCTGGTTGTCCTGTACAGGCTGTGTGATGAAACTCAGGATTATCTGTTCAATAACCTTCCTCAGCATTGAAGTCAGTCTGACAGTTCTGTGATTCCCTGGATCCTCCTTCTGGCCCTTCTTATAGGTGGCTGTCACATTTGCTCACCTCCAGTCAATTGGGACCTCCCTGCTTAGCCAGGACTGCTGATAGATGATGGCAAGTGTCTTGGTGAGCACTTCTACCAGCTCCCTTAGTAGTCTTGGGTGGATCCTATCCATTCCTATAGATGTTTGTATGTCTAAGTGGTGTAGCAGGTCCCAAATAATTTCCCTGTGGATTATGGGGATTCCATTCTGCTCCCTGTCTCTGTCTTGCAGCTCAGGGGGCTCGGTAACGGAAGAACAACTGGTCTTACTACCAAAGACTGAGGCAAAGAAGGCATTAAGCATCTCAGTTTTTTCCTCATCCTTTGTTGCTATGTTTCCCCTGCATCCAATAAAAGATGGGCATTCTCCTTACCCCTACTTTTGTTGCTGTTTTATTTATAGAAACATTTTTATTGCCTTTTACAGCAGTAACAAGATTAAGTTCTAGTTGTGTTCTAATTTTCTCTCAGCTTAACCTCACACAACATCTTTGTAGTCCCCTCAAGTTGCCTGCCCCTTCTTCCAAAGGTCATAATCTCTCCTTTTTTTCCTGAGTTCCAGCCAGAGCTCTCTGCTCAGCCGAGCCAGTCTTTCCCCATCTCTTGTCTTTTGGCACACAGGGTTAGTCTGCTGCTATGCCTTTAAGGTTTCCTTCTGAGAGTGCCCATCCATCCTTCCTGGACTCCTTTGCCTTTCAAGGCTGCCTCCCAAAGGACTCTGTCAACCAGGCCACTAAACAGTCTAGGGTCTGCCCTCAGATAGTCCAAAGAAGCTATTCTCCTGATCCCACTCCTTTATTCTCCAATAATCAAAATTTCTTATCATTAAATGATCACTACACCCAAGACAGCCTCCAACCATGATTGCATTCACAAGTCTTTCTCTATTTGCAAACAACAGGTCTGGTGAGTCACTGTCATTAGTTGGCTCAGTCACCAGCTGTGTAAGGAAATTATCTTCCACGCATTCCAGGAACCTCCTAGACCTCTCAGATGTGTTGAATATCCAGCAGACATCCATTAAGTTCAAGTCCTCTATAAGAACAAGGACTAACAATTCAAAGACTTCTCCCAGCTGCTTACAGAATTGTTTATCTTCTTCTTCATCTTTCATGACATATAACAGACTTCCACTATGATATCTATCTGGTTGTCCTTTCCTCTGATTCTTACTCATAAACACTCAACCCTTTAATCACCATCATCAAGCCCTAGACAGTCAAAACAATACCTAACACAAAAGTTACTCTTTGGCTTCTCCTTCCTTGCTTTTGCTTTCTGAAAATTATAGCCATCCATTGTAGCACTCCAGTTGTGTTGAGTCATACCACTGTATTTGTGTGATTGCAGTTGCATCATAGTTTTCCAACTGCATAATGACTTCAAACTCCTCCTGAGTTCTACTGTCTGGTTCATTTCTTTTAAGGGTGCTGTGTCACCATAAAACTTGTTTTTCAAGGCCCAAGATAGTATTATGGGCAGTGGCTTGGGTCCCAGGCTATGTTTCCAACCATCCAGTAGTTGTTTCCACCATTGTAAGCACATGGTTCTTGCCGTGGCAGGTAATTGGTAGTGTAAGATAGTAATTTTGCCAGGCTTCCCCATATTAATATTTCAGCCATTGCCTTCAATACCAAAAAGGCTTTAGCTGCTTGACATGTTTGATTATGGCACATGTTTTGCATTCAATGTAAATGTGCAATGGCATCAATGGTCAAGTTCATCTCTTGTGAAGCCTATTTGTATGTTGCATCTCTTCCTAAATGTCCTGATGTGTGTTATGAGCCACCAAGCTATAAATAGGTCACTCATATGTTCCCAATCCAGAACCCATGAGCCACTTCAATTCTAGCAGCCTGGTCCACCTGCTTGTTTCAGGGTTCTTCAGAGGCATGACATTTGGGTATGTGAGCATCTATATGATGTACTTTTAAAACCAGATTCTCCCTTTGGGCAGTGATATCTTGCTGCAGCTTTACAGCCCAGATAGGTTTACCTCTGTGCCACCAGTTGGTCTGCTTCCATTGCTGTAACCACCCCCACAGAGCATTTACCACCACCCATGAGTCAGTATACAGATAAAGTATCAGTGATTTTTTTCTCATTCAGCAATCTCTAAAACCAGCTGGATGGATTTCACTTTGGTGAACTGACTTGACTCACCTTTTCCTTCTGCAGTTTCTGCAGCTTATTGTGTGGGAGTCCACACAGCAGCTTTGCATGTTTGGTGTTTCCCCACAATAGAACAATATTCCTCTATAAACAAGGCATTTCATTTTCTGGTAATTTATTATACAGTGAGGCCTCTTCAGCCTGGATGACCTCCTCTGGTGACACTTTGAAGATTTGGTCCTCTGGCCAGTTCATTATTACTTTCAGGATTTCTGGTTTACCAGGTTTCCCATTCAAGCCTTTAGTATTATCAGTCTGACCCACTGTAGCATTAGTTGCACGAAATATAGAGGGCACCCTCCCATTGAACTTCCAGCTGAGCACAGGAAATCAGTGTCAAAAAGAGCAGTGTTTCAGTGCCAGCAACTTCTGAAGTGGCTCAAGCTCCTTCCTATGCTGCTAGTACTTTTATTTTTTTTTTTCCAGTTGGAGTGAAATGAGCTTCAGATCCCCAATATTCCTGTCTCCAAAGTGCTAAAGGTCTACCTTCAGTCCATCCAGCTGCTTTTTGCCAGAGGCTCCAAGTGAGGCCATTATCCCTGGCTGAAGTGTAAAGCATATTTTTCACATCTTGTTTGAATACCTGTCTAATTTCTTTTAAAAATTTGCCACTGCTTAGTGCTCTGCTCAGTACCATTGGAAAAAACCAAAAAGTTCAGAGGAAATGGTTTATGTCAGTATTTCAGGTTTATTGGGGTGGATTTTAAGGTCTCCTTATGCTCCTAATAAAAAAGTTATCCAGAATCTGGGCTTTGAGGACATTAAGGTTGAAGGACAATAAAGCTTTACATGTAAGTAAGAATGAAACTTACAGCAGTCAGAAAGACTATATATTTTTTTTTAGAACTATGCAGTGCAAGTTCATGCAAGCAGATGTGAGTTATCACCTGTTGCTTTAGTGAACTGGTATGCAGACATCCTTGTGTATACCTTTTGAATGAACGGAGACATTTTGCCTTCAGTTTAGAAAAGCTGAAAATTGATGGTGAAGTAATTCCTTGGTGGCATCTCAAGTAGCGACTCTGCAGAGTGTTATTGGAGAATTGTTCTGTATTTGTCCATGACTTTTCACGTTGAGGCCATCATGTACTGATTGCAAAGAAGCTGGCTTAAGAATTGGGTTCTGTGGGTGAACGGTAGCCAAGGATCTTGTAACAAATTTAACTGGTTGTTTTAATTATATTTCAATTTATTTCATAAGGTTGATCGCTGCTTAGTGTCAATTTGCCTTAATCTCTTTTTTGAAAGTAGACTCCTTATGGGTTATTGACATGAATAATCTTTAAATATTGTTCAGTGTTATGAGTCTGTATTTTTGATTACTCAGAAGTTCACATACAGTTAAAATAGCTTTACAAGAAGCTCGTAATTAGCCTGTACTGCGTAAGTACACCCATCATAATCTTTTTTATTTCTTTATGACCTCCTACTTTCTGTAGTTCAGAAACTACACTTTTTCAGTGCATTATAAATATATAAAATATGCAAATTCACTGATTGCTAAGAATTTTGAAATTATTGTGTTGTATTCATATCCATGCTAAAGAAGAAAACCTATAAATATCAAATAAACCAAGAATAATTCATTCCTACTTAACAGTTCAAAATATATACTGCCCTAAGAATTTTATCATGCATTCAAAAATTCTTTCTCTTTGTCACGGAATTGGTATTAGGACATCTTATGATGCAGTATCATAGCATATTATTTTATATATCTGTACAACCTGTCTAGCTCACATTCATGTGTTACTGTTGTGAATGTTGAAGCTCAAAGTTCTTTTATGTGCTGATACTCTACGGCTTGAATTCTATACTTCAGTAAATGCTTTAGAGGCAGCAGGAAGATGGCCAACACCCATTCTTTACATTTCTGAATATTCAGATATTTTATGATTGATTTTGATGTTCTATTCTTTGCTGTTTATCTTTACCCTTCTGGTAATTAGGAGCTCATAAAAATACCATCTCTACACTCATATAGGTTCCTGCTGTGCAATTTTAGCCTTCTACTTTCGTTTCTATCAAACAGGGTAATAGTTTTCTTGTCTTCCATACAGTGACACTATTTTAAGTGTATCTGCATTCAGATACATGACCTGTTCCATCTTCTACACAGAGCTACACAAATATGAGCTTCTTGCAATCTGTTTTGCATTCTAATAGCCCTTATAATAAGACAAAGTCTAGATTAAAAGAAAAAAAAAAAAAAAAGTCCCTTTTCCTCAAAAGCAGTCACTTTTCGATCTGTCTTTGTAGCCCTTTGAGCCATCAGATGTCTCTTACTCTATGTCAGTCTTTCCCCTGATATCTTTTGAAGATCGCATGCAATTTGTTTGATCCCTTTCCCATTGTCATTCCCTTTATTGTGGCAAATCTCTCCTAACAGACCATGCTCTTAAAAAATATGGGTTTAAATTCCAGACAGCAAATGGGCTGGATGTTAAGACTTCCAGGTGAGCATAAAAACAGTTCCACTGCTGGAATCAAAGCGTAGAGAACAGTGTGTGGGTATCTGGCTGGCAGCTAGTGATTAGGACATCACCATGAGGGGTTGATTCTAGAGCCCAACCCATGCTGAATTGCTGAGTTTGGCACCTGGACAGGATAACCTGAAGCACCAGCACAGGCTGGCAAGTGATTGACTGGGTCACAACCCTGCTGGAAAGGACCTGGGGGCTCCAATGGACTGCAGGGTGGATAGCAGCCAAACAGCACTTCATCATGAATCAACCAAAATATGTACCAAAATGACTGTAGCTAGTGGCTCAAGGGGAATGCTGGGAGCCCAGGATAGGGTTGCCAGCATGGTCAGGGCCTAGAGCTGGAGATCTGGATAATCAGTGATGAGTGCTTGAGGGAGCTGAGCTCCCTTAGTTTGCTGTGGAGGAGGCGCAAGGTGATCTCACAGCAGCCTGCAGCTGCCTGAAAGGTAGTTGCAAAAGTTGGTTTTATTTATACCATAATATTCTACCTCTCTTATTTTGCATGATTCAGAGAAGTCGCCCTATAAGTTTACTTCCTTAGTTCAGCTGTCTCATTCTGATAGTCCTTTGCTGCAATTCAAGCTTTTTTATGGTTTTGTAAGCAGCCCAAAAAAGTAAACTGATTAAGTGGATCATTTAGCCTAATGTGATATATTATTATCCTGGTTTGAGCCAAGATGAAGCCACTTTCCCTTTTACTGATGTATTTAATTCTTTTCCTTCAGAAAGCTCTCTTTTAACAAGTAGAAAAGTATTCCAGCTTGTGCTGACAACAAACACTGGAATGTTTTTGTTCCTGCTGGGACTCCAAGGTCACGTTTTTTCTGCGGGCTCAGATGCTACCGGGAGATCTATGACCTCCCTGTAGGAGGCTGAGTTAGACAGCAAAATTGGCCAGAGATATTCCATTCCACATATCTATGTAAGCTCAGAGGAAGATTAGAGGTCACAGAAGACAACTTCCTTCCTGCTGCTTCTTCCCTTCTCTTCCATCTATGGCCAGTGTCCAGGCACGACTCCGTCCATCCATCACCATCAGCCCCCAGGCTCGAGCTCTCCTGACCCTCAACACTCTGCCTTTTCAGGACTGTTCACAGCTCAGGAGATGATGTGGGAGTTGCTGGGGGTGGGAGAAGGTGAGAGGCTTTTGCACATATCTGAACATATTTGTATATAATTGTATATATTTTCTTATATCATTGGTGTTTAATTAAAGCTGTGTCATTTAGTTTTCAATCCAGCCAAGTCTCTCTCTCATTCTTTCTCTCCTTCCCTACCTGGGTGGGAGGGGGAGGGGATAGAGAACATTGTTTCCAATCCTGAGTAAAATAGTGACAGCTATTTTTAGCTCTGATACTAGCATTTTTCACTTCTTGCAGAGACATAATTAATGTCATTATTATTTTTTAATTTATTCAGCTGTCTTCTGTATCCACACACTGAAGATACTGGCCTAAAGTTAAGCTTCTCCTTGAATGAGTGTAACACATTGATTTTTTAATAGTATTTTCACAGTGATTGATTTTACTTTTTATTTGCTTCAGAGTACATGGTACTCGTGCATGCCACTTTATAATCTTCATTTTCTTAAGTGACATTGCAGCTAGATTAAGAAAAATAGCTAATTATGAATTCAGGCTTTGTGATTAAAAATTAAATTAGAAATAGTTTGTTCATGGTAACTGCTCAAGCTCCAAGTGCAAGTGAAGCTTATTAATATTACTCATCATGAAAAGTATTTAATTAATGGCTCTCCCTGTGAGCTCAGAATAAGTACACTGCCAGGCAAGTTTTTCTTGCAGGTGTGCATCAGTCCTCATGAGATAGGTCAAACTGAAGGCACTGTCATCTCTGTAACTGGAGTTGTGATTGCAAATTATGGACATAGTCTAGCTTGCTTTATTTTGTATAGGATGTATACTATAATGTACATGTGAACTCTAGTTTGGAAGAGGCAAATACTCTGTGTACTGGTCTCAAGTGTTGATTTGGGATATGAAGTTATTGATACTTGACACAGATGGACAAATATACAGCTATATAGGCTGTATTTCTAATTCTTAGTTTAGATGTATAAAACCTTTTGACTTGCACAGAAATTGGGTTTCTTCATGAGAAAGTAATCAAGGCACCAGATGCAGACAGTGGTATTGTACTGGGGAATCTGTCAAATAGTGATAAAAGCCTTTTGAAAGACATGGAAAGAAAAAAAAAAAGTCAGTTTCTTCTTATTATTACAACAGTATCGCTGGTCTCAGAAAAGTAACTCTGAGAACTTTCTCTCACAATGGTGAGCTGTTTGATACAAGTGCCAGAAACTTTTGGAACATATTTTTATGCCCTTTAAATTGATATCAATTGGAGATTTCTTTCCTGTATTGTCTGCCAGTGTTCCATGACCCAGAGAATCGTTCTTGTTGGAAGGGGCCTTGAAGATCGTCAAGTCCAGCCATAACCTAAATCCCCCTACCATAACCTAATCAACTTATTCAGTGCTTAAATCATGTCACTAAGCACTATATCTACATTTCTTTTACATACTTCCAGGGGTGGTGACTCCACCACCTCCCTGGGCAGCCTGTTCCACTGTCCAACCATTCTTTCAGTAAAAAAATTCTTTCTAATATCCAGTCTAAACCTCCCCTGTTGCATATATAACCAGTAGTTTACATAATTAATCAAGATTTCATTAGGGCTGACTTCAGAGATTCTAATTATTCACTGTTTTTAAGTGCTAGAATAGTTAATTTATGTACTCATCTTTTGCTGTTAGCATAAAATCACTGTGAAGAACAGAGAAAGATGGTAGTTGGGACAGCTGAGATAATTTAAGGTGAATTTTCTCCTGTTTTCGGGCAAGAGGTATATATATGCAAATCTCTAGCTAGTACATTATTTTATTTTATATTTTATTTTACTTTTATTGGTGTTTGGACTCTCACTTCTTCCAAAAGCTAGGGAAGGAAGCATATTGTGGGAAAGAAATCTCTCTAATGCAGAACACTGTTGTACTCTATACAGGTATGAACTAATATTTTAGATAGCAGTTTGTTAATCTCATAATAAAGTAGCTTTCCATTGGCTTTAAAAAACCTGAATTATTTGAACACTAGGGACTTTACTATATCTTTCATTATTTTTATTTTTTTCTAATAAAGATATGAAAGTATTAATAGTATTTAAAAGTAAAACAGCTTTTGGAAAGGCATTAAAAGAGTTATCACATTAATATTACAGATATTTTTGTACATTTTGAGTCTTTTTTTTGGCCTTTGTTCTAGGTTTCAGAAGAAGGTCTGCACCACAGCACTGAGAATGAAGAGACTTTGCAGGGAGTGGAGCCCTATCTTGTACGGAGATTATCATCCCGTAACATCCAGCTTCCACCCCTGGCTTTCAGGCAGTTAGAACAAGCAGTCTGGGAGAAAAAAGGTGATACAGAGACTATCACAAGGCCCACAACTCTTTCACTGAGGATCCCTCCTCTGATTGCCATTACATCTGCCGAGTCCAGCAGGTAAGGTCCAGCAATTTCTTCTTGATTTGACATATTCAGTGGCAGGTGCAGGACAGCAAATGCTACTTCCAAGGCAGAAGTTTATTTCTTTCCTAAATCCCCCAAATAAAATGCCCTTCAGTAAAGTTTTGAGAATGATAGATCGGTGCCTTGTTTTTTTAGTGTTTTGTTGTGGGGTTTTTTTGTGTGTTTTATTTCTATCCATGAAATCTGGAGAGAAGATTAGTTGAGATACAGAAAGAAATAAGTATAGATGGAATTATTACAGTTGTTATTCCTGGGCTTTCTAAATTTCAGAGTATTTGGCTTTGAAACTTGAGTACTATTCGGGATGTCTGGTGTAAACTGTTAGCTTTAGTAACATTGACTGGAAAAAAAGAATTAAAAAACAGAAAAAAAAAAACAAAAAAAAAAAACCAAAACTGTTCTCCTGATATGGTAGAAGGTCAGAAAACAGAATGAAAAATGTTACTTCTGTTCTGTAAAAAGTCTTAAATGTTTTTAGATTTCTGGAATAGCATTATTTAGCAGGCTGGATGCAAATATGCAAGACCAAGACAGTTTGAAGGGTATTAAAATAAATAACAAATCTAAAACTTACTGGTTATTATGGTTAGCTATCTGCTGTACTCAGAGACCAATCAAATCAGTGAGAGGTTCCCCTGTGGCTAAGTATCTGTCCTGCGTATTAAGAGGCAGGTTTACATCCTGCATGTGCCTTCATTCCTGTGGTTGATAAACATGGAAACAGCAGATCCACAGATTGTTGAATGGAGCTGCCAGGCTGTTTAAAAATACCAACAAACTAAAACTGAACACAGCAGCAGAAGCAATTATAATTTTCATGTGTCTTTGTAATATAAAATCTTTAGCTTTTATGAATCTTTCTTAACTAAAGGAGCAATTATGCTGCTACAGGAAGAATATTGTTCAGGAAATTAAATTTCTCTAGATGTTTAGTGGCATTTTCCAGTTGTTAGCTCTCTCAGGCAGCTATGCATTTCCCTTTTACATGCTTGTAATGCCAAAGAGCTGGAGAAAGCTATCCTTTTATCTGTCTTCTGCATATAAGTACAGAAACTTAAGGGAGCTATTATGTCTGTGGAAATACAGCTTACCTCCATTGTCTTTTAAAGTATGGAAATGTGCCAATGAGCAAAAGATACTCAATTGTGGGTGGGAGACAGAAGATAAACTGTCTTCAGTAGGTAGGTGAGGGTAAGAGATCATTTGGGTCATAGAAACTCATTCTGAGGCAGAAGAATTTCACCACTGCTAACATCTTAAATTACAAATGTATGGTTTTGGAGGAATATCCCAAAGATAGGATTATAAAGCCTCTTCTACTGTGATTTAAGTATGTGAAATGTGCAAAACCTAAAACTGTGACCGTGGATGTGGTTTTTAAAATAAAATATGTATTCTATTCCCAAACGTGCGCGCGCACATACACACACACACACTCCCCTTTTTACTCCTTTTCTCCTTTTATCTTTATGAAGTCTCAAGATTCTTTCTGGGTTTTGTTAGCTTTGTAGAGGAATGAGCTCCACTAGTTCAACCATAGCCTCTCTTTAATAATAAACAAACAAACAAACAAAAGACTAAATAAAAAACTAGCAAGTAAATATTCAGTAATGTTTTTTCTAAATCTTTCACACTCTGACTTCAAGGAGACATCACAGTGTCTTGTCCTTCCTTTCACCCTTCTAATTTCTTTCCATGCATACAAGAAGCCTGATTCTGATTTTTTTTTCACCCACTTTCAAGGGAGACAATAATAAAAATCATCACTGAGATGAAGGAGTTACATCTTCTATTGAAGTTTCACTTGCAAAGTTGGTAGCATGAGCTATAAAACCAAGTGCTTGTAAATGGATAGACTGAGCCTGCATCTGGTAGCAACAGTTATGTTTATGAAATTTAACAATTGCCAGACTTTCTGTGAAGGTCATTAGAAACAGGTAGGCAATTGCTCTGGATATTTCAGTTCTTACTCTATTTTCAAGAAGCATTTGGATGATGCTCTCAGGTACATGGTATGATTCTTGGGGTGCCCTACATAGGGACAGGAGTTGGACTTGATGATCCTGATGGGTCCCTTCCAAGTCGGCATATTCTATGATTCTATGATATATGGAATGCTAAGTGTGATATTTCACTATAAACTAAGACAGCTAGGATATTTGGAGTGTTCTTGTGACCATGTGCTTTAAATTTTGCCAGTTTTCCTCACATAAGTATAACTAAGTTTAGAACAGTTTGGATGTAGGTAACAGCTTTGATGCCATTTAAGATAGAATGCACGGACAGGAAGAGATCAACAGCAGAGTATTTTTGCTTTCAGGAAGCCTTCTGGTATTGAAAGGGCAAGGAACTGCTATACATGGCAACTTAAGTTGTTTGAGGGGATTTAGGTATTTTATCTTACTTCCTTTGTAATAACTATTTCAAAGAAAGTTTACAGCTTCCACCCTGATTTGATTATCACACAAGTATTTACATTATGATAGTGTGACATTGTATATTTTATTTTTTTCTTCAAACACTTTGGTGTGATTTAGGACAGTTGGTCAAATCTGTTCGTAGTGGTAGTATTGATTTGTGCAAATCTTCATGAAATATGAAAGATGTCAGCCACTTTTTTTATGGAAACTCTTTGCATTGTTTCACTCAAAAGAAGAGATGGGATCGGAGAGGGTAGGAAATAAATATACCTGAACTGGCTGGACCGGCAGTTGTTGGAAACTGTGACGTGAAATGGCACATGTACATACACCACTCAAAATGGTAGAGATGCAAGGTGCCAGAGCCTGATATGTAGTCTTTTATTTTCTCTTTGATGGTTAGCTTTTTTTGGTGACAGAGGAGCAAACTACCTCAGTGGTTGCTGTGATTCTTCCATCGTCTTATTACATGTGACTGACATAGTATGATAGGAAATGCCATCTTCATTGGGTGTGAACCCCAGAAGTATACAATATTCTTGAAGACTTCATTAAAAGGTTTATTTGAAAGCAAAATGTTATTTTGGAGTTGAGATGTGGTTAGAAAGGATTTCAGCACAAAAATACATGAAACAACTTTTTGTATTTCATTTAGTTGTCTACAGTGTCTCTTCTCTACTGTTTACCCTACTCTTTGCTCAAACATCATTTGGGAGAGATTATTATAATTGTACAACATAAGATCTATTTTAAATTGCTTTCATATTACTTCTGTACAGCTGAAAGTGTGCATATTAGTCTCTTTAGGAAACTCTAGGGAGCTACCAGAATGAATTATATGATAGTGAATTCCTGAAGTGTCTCTTTTGCGATGTTCCTTCTGTCCTAATTAATCAGTTTTTCCTTAAAAACTTCTTTATTATATCATCCATTAAACAAGCAATCAGAATGCTCTATATTGGAAAACAGATAAAAACTTGATTTAAAATTTTCCATAGTTTTTCTTTTTGTTCTTCAAAGATGCACTTAAACTTTTTTATGTCTGTTTTTGAAAGAAACTATTAGAAAATTATTACTAGCATCAGCAGTGTAAGTTTGATATTACAGCAATACAGACTGGGGAGGCCTAATTTCAAACTACATGTCTTAATGTCTGCCACTTTCTTGCTCATTGTCTTTCTCCTGTCAGAATAATACCTCAGAGACTAAATTTTGTCTTCTGTAGTGAGGGCAAGAAAAACCTTTTCAAATATTTAAAAACTAAAATGTGTGAATTCTGAGCCATAACTTTGCACTTACTCATTTACTATACCAGCAAAGTATTTTTAGAACAACAGCTAGAATTCTAAGTTTTGGTTATCATTTTAAGGAAGTGAGTGTAAGAAACAAATTATGTCAGTTAGGAGATTAGACCTTAGCAGAATATTATGTAATGAAAATAAAAGCTCTGGAAAAGCTGCTCTTCAGATTTATTTATTTGCAACTCAGTAAGGTAGAGCATGTACTGAAAATAAGCGGGAACTGTGGTTTATATAGTGCTAAAAGAGAGACAAAAAAAGAAAATTTGCTATTTTATTTATTTTTTAACTCAGTTATGACATTCGTTCTGCCATGCTGTAAGTCTCCTCTGGGAACTTCTCATGGGTCTGGGTTGTTTTCTACAGCAGCTAAGTTCCCTGACTCATCTGACAGTTAAGAATGCTGAAGAAAAGCCCAATAAATCTTAGTACTTGTATTGCATATTTATTTATTTTAAAAGCTTTACAAACATGAGAAAATCCTCATGTTACCTTTGGGAGATCAGCTAGTGAGCAAGAAGTGTTGTTTTGATTTTATGCATAGGAAAACTTGCATGCGAAGGTGTAGAGCAACTGGCCAAGTCTGCAGAACAATGCAGTAATCAAACTATGAACAGAATTCGAGAGTCTGACTCCTGTTTTTCTGTCTAGCCTATAACAACTTTTAGAAAGCTGAGAATAGAGCTTGGGGGAAAAACAAACAAACAAACAAACAGACAAACAAACAAAAAAACCCCAACCAACAAAGAACAAAACAAAAAACCAAACCAAAACAAAACCCGAAACAAAACCCAAAACACACCAATATATAAAAAAAAAAAATCAACAAAAACATTTAAAAACAAACGTAGTATGTCAAGGATAATTTTACTGAGCAGATCTGAGACAGTTTTGAATTCTTATTAGTAGCAGTTAAATGTGACTTGTTATGCATTCAGGCTCACATTGAACCTATGTTACTATCATACTGTCATTGAATTCTAACTGCAGTATCTGTTATAAAGAAAGGCATATTTAATTAGTGTGGAAAACAAACTTGAGTCAGCATTTAAGCTCAGCTCTATTAGGGGGAAATTGTGACATTAAGTGGATGTTAGAAGCCTTAATGTTTTCTGGCATCCAGGCCTTGGCTTTTAAGAGTATGCTGTTCTGGTGACCATTCTGGTGTCCTCTGCAAACTTGCTGCAGGTGCATTACATCTTACTGGTGAGATATTTGTTAGTGATGTTAATCAGTCTTGGCTCCAGTATTAACTCCTAAGGAACATTGCTGCTGCTGCTGCTCTTATCTTTCACAAATCCAGGAATTTCTTAATGAAAGGGAATTGGGTCCATTACATATGATATGTCCACGGTAAATTTGAGTGTTCCCAATCCCTTTTTGTCCTTCATATTCTTAGAAATAACTTTCAAGAGAACTTGCTTAATAGTCTTCCCAGGATCTTAGATGAGGCTGGAGAAGCCTGAAGTTCCTTGAATCCTCTTCCTTCCACTTTTAAAGACCTGACCTTTCCAAGCCAGTGGGGACCTCTGCTGATCACCACAACTTTTCAAGGATGATAAATAGATCATGGACTCAGAATAACACTGAACAACTTTGTCAGCACCACTGACTGCATCCCACATGGTCCTGGGAATAGCCAGGTGATACTTCCATCTTCCTCCTTGGAAATAAGTGTTTTTTTCTACGTCCTGTACTTTTGCTTTTTGCATTTCATCGCTATCAGAAGTTCCCTTTCAGCCAATTTTGTGCTCTACTGTTGTTTCTAAGCCTTTAGTCACAGTTTATCTAGCTTACTACCAGAAAGTGAGTCACTGGCTGATTATGTAGGATTTTTGTGATAAAGTATTATTTTAATTTTCAATTATTATTGCATACCTGTAAGCATTCCATTAAAAAAGAGGGATTTCTTAATCTGACTATTCTGTTGTCTGTTTTTTATCCATATAATTTAGAGCTATGACATTAAACAGAGTAGGAGAGACTATTCCCTTGTTTCATAGCTGACTTTAGGTATAGACTGGTCATTTTCTAAGTGTTTAAATTATTTTTGTTGATGATTCTTCCTAGCCTGTTGCTCACTTATTTTCTTAGATTGTTACTAGTGCCAAGGCACCAGCTGCATTGGCTCATCTTGCAAAGGAAAGCTCAAAAAGTGAAGGAGTCTTTCTGGTTATAATTGCTTAAAGTTACAGTGGGATAGGGGAAAGCTAGGAATTCATTAAGATCAGCTTTATTTTCTGTACCTAAAGTGGAGGAGGTATTTTGTTAATAGTTCTTTAAAGATTTATATGTTTCAGGCATCATCTTTCAAGCAGCTAACCAGTAAAATACTTATATTAAAATATTTCTCTAGGCAATCTGCCAAACCCAAGCCCACATGCAATATTTGATTCACTATTGAAATGTGTAGCAAAATGGTCTCTTAATATATACTTTTCCACTATTTTGTATTAATTTCAATTTAGAGAGGACAAAAAAAATCAGAGAGTTTATCCACTTAGAGGATTGTCTTCCTTACAAGGATTGTATCATGTTGGAAATCATCACTTTAGATTAGCTTTACTAGTGAAAATTTATTGGGCTGTTTCTAATGTGCATTTCAGTTGTCCCTACAGCAGCAGTTTATAAACACAAACAAGAAACCTAATGGACTGACACAGGTACATAAAGCTGGGGGTAGATAGAAATTACTTCAAGAGGGTGATCTAGCCAGCGGCTATGGGATCCATCCAGCATTTACAACAATTCTAGCCAAGCTGTAGGACGTGGTGAACTGTTGATGGAAAGCACAGAGCCACAAAAAGGCACCTTGTGTGGTTGTGTGCAGAATGGCGCCTGGCATCTGGGCAGTCAATGCATACCTGGGGGGGAGAGTCAAAGTAGTAGCATATTAATTCTGACCATTTATGTGACCCAGTCTTTCTGCAGATCTGTGCACAGTCACTGCTGTATCATCTCTATGAAGCCTGATTACAGGCTGCTTTTTTTCTCATGTGGTCCTTTCTCTAAATCAGCAGAAGCAATAAAGTGATGCACAAGGCAAAGGATTTGGGCTCTGCAGCGAATCAAGCGGTTGCCAGCATTCCTTACCTTTTGCTTCGGCACAGTCCTGTGTGGAGACAAGCATCTTATCAGATAACCTAACAATTAGTACACACAATCCATAATAAAATCAGATGCTAGTTTATAGCCTTTTTCCATTTATAACTTTCTGAGAAGGAAGTTGATGAATTTTAGGAGTTTATTTGGGAAGGTGTATCTTGGCAAGTGTATCAACAATGCCTGTCCTGTTCTTTCTTTTGTCAGGCATCTGCTTATGGCCAGTATGGGTTACAGCATGTTGGCTAGAAAACTCTTCATCTGCCTAAGTATAGCCATTCTCATACAAATTGTAATAGTTTCTCTTTTCTCAACTGTTGTCATCTGTTCATAATATGCATAATCAGCTTGACTCTACAGAATATTCATTCATTCTTGTTCAGACCATTAGTAACCACAACTTCACTTTAAAAATATATTATTTTTTATTATTTGTATTATTTAATTTATATCTGCATATGTAATATAATGATTATTGTTATTTATATATAAACATACACATAGCAAGGTCTTAGTTTGTTTTACAATTGGATTAGTTCAGATTTAGATTTACAAATTTACTTTATAACTTTTGAACTTATTTCCAGTAACATTTCACATTACTGAAAATGATGCAGTTAATTCAGATTCCGTCTCATTTTGGAAGGTGAAAATTGAACACCTTTAAAGGAAGCTGTTTAAATGGTATTCAATATTGTGTCCAAATATATTTTAGATAGAGGTGATAAGTCATTGTGTTTGTAGGATTACACATTGTTGGAATAGAACAAAAATTTTGTAATGCAATGTTTTTTCAAAATGCTGTTTCATTAAATGATGTAATTTCTTGTTGAAACTGCAGTTAGAGCAAAGAGTTGTTTTGTGTGCTTACAGATTAAACTCATTTTTCCTCTCAACTCTGGAGCAATTTTTTGTTTGTTTTTTTGTTTGCTTGCTTGAAAAATATAGCATGCTATTATTGAAAGACTAAATGCAGAAAGTAAGATTCAAATTCATTACTTTGATTCCCAGAAAAAAAGTTAAGAGGAAAATCTTAGATCAATGAGTAATATTCCAGATTGGAACACTGAGGTGTAAATGGTATTTTCTGGAAACAGAAATAAGTTGATTTCTTCATAATTGTGATCAAAATGATGTTTTGAAATGATCCAGCATAGAAAGTGATTTCTACATACACATTTTACATTAAATGTACTCTCAGAGAACAGCCTGTTAAGTACATTAACTTACACAGTGACTTTCTGTTTCTAGTCTAAACCTCCAAACTTTCTTTCAATTATTTTAAATATCCTAGTTACAGCTTTCCCTTCAGATAAAGGCTTGACATTAGTTCTGAGAAAAGTAAACTGATCAGATCCTCTTAGAACTTAAATATACCATATTTTTTGCTTTCTTTGAAATGGTCCTCTTTAAAACGAATAATGCCTATGAAATGGAGATGAGAAGAAAGGACTTCAAAATTATCTTGCAAAAATCCACGGGTAGATAATTTTTAGCTCTGTAAAGGTAAAGAAAATAGAAAAGCCAAGCCATGAAAGGCTGGAATTCTGGTTTTACCTCTTTGCTAGCACTGAACCAATTTTATGAAATGTTTTTCATAGGTCTGTCGCATGAACTACTAAGTACAAAGGAAAAATGTGGGCCTTATCAGAGAATCTGCTCCATGTGTTATAGTAAGATCTGGTTGACTGCTACTACTTCCAAAAGAATAAGTTTCTGTGCAATCTTAAGTAATGGCTATGTAATGGTATCATTCTGTTCTCTCTTACCACATCCCTTCTCAAGTATAATTTTCTTTAATTCAAAAGTAACTGGTGTTTTTTCTGGTATAGGTGGCAGTGTGATTAAGTGCAACAGTTTAACAATGAGAAATGTGTGAAGAGGTGGCTGCAGAATCTCACAGACTCTACAATAAAAGGTTTCATTATGACAGTCTGTGGTCTTATCAGATCTCTCTGTTAGACCTGTCTGCATGACTCTAACAGCAAATAACTGTATGCTGATAACATAATTTTTGATAGCTACATATGATCTGAAATTCATTGAACATGCAGAAATAGAGACTTTTCAGTGTAGACAAACCAGTATTGTGGATTTTCAGGTGTTTCTATTTAGTTTTATTTTTGAACAATTGGATTTTTATGACAACTTTCAAGAGTCTGAGGGACTTGTGTATTTCTCTGACTGCAGCCTTGCTGCATCGTTTCCTTACTTAATTTCCTTCTGTTACTCTGTCTTGGCTCTTACCTCCTTTCTCCTTCTGATGCTTACATGCTTTACATCTTGCTTATGTTCTAATAAGGTGCTTATTATAATTTATGTCACTTCCTAAAACATGTATTAATCATAGATATTCTGCTTTTCTTGGTCATTCATAATGTAAACAGTTCTTCATGTTGTGTATCACTTTTGTAATGATTGCAGAAGACAACTATGTTTTGAAATTATCAGCACTGGACACCTGTATGTCTGATGGAGAACATTAAGTAGACTGTATCAAGTAGCTTATATAATGTATAGAGTAACTTACAGTTTGCACCATGGTTTCCAAGACATTTTATGACAAATTACAGAAAATTTAATGCAACCCTGGAAAAAGATTTTTCAGCTTTTTTTTTTTGGATAACACAAATACAAGTGTGATTAGCACAACTTTTTGTACATACAGAGAACTGCAGCAAGATATTAAATAATCAGTAGTAAAACTTGATGTTATCCTAGTAATTTTCCTCAGTCAAAAGTCTGATCTGATTTTGTAATTGCAAAAGGAAAATGTATTAAATCATCCTTAGCCCTAGATGTTTCTTTTGAGATACTTAATTTATTATGTATGCATGAATCAGTAGCAATTGTTTCTCTTTACAAAATGTGAATACAAAATTCTGCTTTTTGATTCATACATTGATTGTTATAAATTAGACAATAACTGTGCTTTTGTCATCTTTATATTTGATGCTAACATTTTTTGATATAGAATATACTTGCAAAGCCTGATTGTTTTACAACAGAGATGGGTGCAAAATCCTGTTTAATTAAGTGGCACCAGGGTGCGGCCTACACAGAGGTAGTAAAAGCTGTGTGGGAGATTAATGTAAAGTAATCAGTAGTCTGAGGATTCCTCTGGAGACTGTTCTGTAAATTTAGCCTTAATTGAAACAGAGAAAAGAAATCTTAAGGTTTTCTCTGTTTGATATAAATAACATGCTAGCTTAAAATAAAATTGTTTAAAAACTTGAAGAATTATGGTATTTTATTGTAACAGAGGAAGAACTAATAAAAAATTAAGGAGGTATACAAAAAGCCTTTTAAATCCCAGTATCATGGTAACAATAAAAAATAAGCAGTGTTAATTTCTCTGGTACTTTAAAATCTTTAAGCTCTTCATTAACATGGTTGTATTTCAGATGATTGCTATTGATTTTCTGGATAAAGCAGAGACTATATACTCTGTCATAGTGTTTTTAGAGAAGAGTTACACAGAACAAAGTAGAAGTTGTTAATCTGAAAAGGGGCTGCATCACTGCAGAAAAATATACTCTACAGTTAAATTGCTTTCAAACTGGATAGTACTGAATCGGTATTAGAAGCTTTGCTGTGGTTCTGATGCCCTCACCTCTCAGGATTTTTCTTCTTACCAAATGCCTTCCTCAGTAATGGAATTATGGCTGTTGCACTTTTTGGGATCCTTGTTACAGCCATTAATAGAACCTGAGCACCGTGAAACCCCAGTTCAAAAGTAAATGACACTTCAAATTACAGGCTGAGTTGAAGATCCATGATTCTCTTGATGTTCTGGGAAATACGTGCTTGCCCTTACACAATACTTGCTGAGACGTAAAATTTCAGAGAAAGGTGAAGATTTACTAGATGTAAGTGTTTTGCCTAGATTTGAGGAAAGTAATTTGAATGTGATAGGCATTGTTACTGTGCCTATCTTTGAGACACTTTGAATTTGGAAAAAAAATCAAACAAAACAACTGTTAAAAACTGTAGTGAGAGAAATCTACCAAAGACCAAGTAAAGGTGTACAACAGACCTTCTTGAGCTATGATAAAAAAATTCCAGAACATCAAACTCTAACCTTTTCAAGATATTTAAACAGGATTGGGTGGGAGTAGCCCAAGTCCAAACCAAGATAATCAGGATAGTAAGGTCAGATAACATGTATTTCAAAGATAAATGAAATACAGTTGTAATGTTCCAGTCTTCTAAGAACATTTCATGTTTCTGTTTTTTGTTTGAATGTTCTCCACTGGCAGCTAGATAACAAATAATTATCAAAGTCAGAGAGATCCAAGCCTAAAACTTTTACATTTTGATTTAGACCTTGGAAAAGTTGCAGTGCAATTGACAAAGCAGCATTTCTTTCCGTCTCAGAGTGCCAGTATAGTTGGAAAAAAAAAATAATAATAATTTGCAAAGCCTCCTTAGACTGCTTTTCAATGAGCCCTGATGATAATGTGGGATCAGAGAAGTTAGATTGTTGGTAGACCTGTAATACAGCAGCAGAAATTGCTACTGTCTTTTGAGCCAATTCATGAGGTGCTATTAACGTTACAAGGAGAGAAATTGTTTTGGATGCTGTCTTTTGGCTTTGAATCCTATTTAGAAATCCGATATTTATTTATTTATTTATTTATTTATTTATTTATTATAATTAAGATGATTGCAGGAGGTAGGACTGTCAGTTTCAACACAGGGAATTCAGTAAGTGTTATGTGGTTGGTTTAATTATAAATTAACTTGAAAAAAATACAGACAGTTTAAAAAGGTTGTTAGAAAATTTTCCTATGCTGTTTTAAAAATCTTGAGGATATTTTAAGAAATCTTCTTGTTCTGCAAAACACAGAAAACTAAACTTATAAGCCAAATTAATTGTGGTAAGTTTTTTTTTCCAGGAATCACAGTGAAAACAAGCAAAGAAATTTCACAGAAAAGCTATGCTACCAGTTTTCCACCTTGTGGCAAGGCTAACAAAATGTGCAGAGTATTTCAGAAGTAACAGAGTACCAAAGAACTGTGATAAGAATAAGTAAATGATGCTGCTGAAATTGTTTAAATTACCATAATTCCTCCCTTGTGTAGCATTTTCCATAAGAAAGATCAAGACCTGTACGATGCTTAATAGCCACATAGGTACTTATACATAAACTTATCTATTATATCATGTGCTCAACTAGGAATTAAAACAGCATGTCACAACCTATTCAAGAATGCAAAAAGCTGTGGAAAAGGTAGCATGGATAAAAGACAACAAAGCAGGAATATCTTTGCTACCAGTAGAGTAGTGTAAGACTATGAACTGAGAATATGAACTTCACATAGAGGATATAGCAGCATTTACTGTCGGCAATTATTTCACTAATTAAAGCAGTAAGTGGATTACGATTTCTTACTCAGTACTATATCTCAGTCCAGAGAAATCTTAATTACTGAGCTAATGGTGATGGTTTTTCCTTTAATGTTCAATGAATATTAGCTAACTATCATGAATAAGATCCAAACCAGGTGATTTGGATTGCCTGAGTGATGAGTGGCACTCAAAGTCCTGATTACCTGAAGTATGAAACAGAACTTGGTGCTCCATATGTTATGATACCTAGCACATTCTAAGGAAGCAAGTCTGTACTTAATTTATTCTGTAGGTAGATGTCATAATACTTTTTGCTTCCTACAAGGATGTAGATTACACAAGATTTTGGGAAAGCATTCATGACTAACTCTTTAAGCATATGCTGAACTACTCTGCTGTTTATGAACACCTTTATGATACTGAATATATGAACATTTTTTTCATTGAAGGGTTCAATATTAAGAAGACAATGAGAACTCCAAACCATCGCTAACAAAAATACAAACATAAAATCTTAAAAGTATTTCCTGTTAACCCTGAGATATTAATAACTTTGTAAAAGTAGTGATTTAGGCACTGATTCCAGTATCTGGCCCCATCTTAACCCCTTTTTGAGTATGAATTTAACAGAGCCTGATTATACTGGACTGTACAAGTACAAGCAGGTTGTTATTTCTATGTTTACTATTCTTGCCTCTGGAAGCAGGGCAACGGTACTTCAGTAGATGCTGACCCAAAAAAGACACAGCTGGAAATGGTTTCAGAGTTTCTCCTCTTTGTGATTGCTGCCCTGCATAGTCACAATCTAGCTACCACCCCTATAGAATTTATAAACCTGGCAAATATGAAGCATAAGCTCAGCTTCTGTTTTGTGTTGTTTTTTTGTTTTGTTTTGTTTTTGTGTGTTTGGTGTGGTTTTTTTTAAAGGACAGAAAAATAGATTTAATAATTTAATCTTTTTTTGTTTCTCTCCACTTGAAAATACTTGTGAAAGAGAAGCTTGAAGAGCACTATGTGGGTGCTAGCTGAAGTGATAATATAGGATCAAACCATTCTACCATTTTTGTAAAGTAAGTAACTTGAAAAACATGGCATTTTACTGTGCAAACAGTTGTCTGTGAGATCTTTCACATTTGTCTCTGGAGAGCAATACAGTTCTTATGCAAGTGATTCATTTGACAAATGTGAAAGAGTTTTCGGCCGATGAATTTCATATTTTCAGCTCATAACTAAAACTGATATATTATACAGGCTACAGGCAAATATTGCAATTCAAATAACATTCACTTGTAACTCATCTATGAGCTGAGCAATCCAAGTTTCAAAGAAGACAGCAGAAAAACCTCCTACTGGCTGTAGCTGGAGGACTAGTAAACCAGAATGAGCTAAGCTTAGTAAATACAGCCATTAATATCACTAAGGTATTTTCAGTGAGTATGAGATGGACAATTAACAAGTGACAATTTTGGTAAATAGCACTTTAAAACTTTTTTATATCTCAAGTTAATATCCTTCAATAAAGGCCTTTACTTTAGAGAGTTACAGATGGGAAATTAAATTGATAATGTTCACACTCACTTACCCACACTAATGAATGCTACTTTTCCATCTATCCTTCATTTAAATAATAAGTAATCCAATGACATGCAAAATAACATTTTACTATTCAAACCATTAATATTTTTTATTCACTAATAGCAAGTAATTAAAATACTTTTTGCGGGCAATATAATTTGTTAAGATAATGTACATCTATATGATTTATTTTTTAAAAAAGTTATTTAAAAAGTGACTGATACTGATTCTTAACTTTCTAATTAAAAATATGTAGTTTCTGCTATATTAGAGATTTTGACACTTTAATTAGTTTCAGTGCATTATATTCTTAAATTTTGGTCTGTGTCTGATGAAGTTAAGTTAGGTACATGTTTATTGAGCTGTCTGGTAATTAAAATATATTGCACAGGAGAATGTAATTTTCTTTTGAATGTTGTTTCTGATAAGGAAATCTATTATTCATCCTACCAATGGTGGAGAGATCTATTGTTTTACTTAAAAATAAATAAATAATTAAAAACATATCCAGAAATATTTTTACGTAGCTTTGAGAGTAATTAACTGAAACCATCTGACATGAACCTTTCTATTAATTTGCCTTCTTACTACCTGGGAACAGTCAATTGAAATACCAAAAATTCTCTTGCTGCAAAGTGACTATTCTAAAGCCTGTTTTAAAAGCATTTTTACTTTCTAACTTCCTTGATAAAGTTGGAGAAAACTGTTGAAGCTTATGTGAGAGATTGAAGGAATGAAGGGCATAGAGAGAGAGTGAAAAAATATCTACTTATAAAGTGTTATTTCAAGTTTAGTCCTACCAAAAATATCTTTGTCTCTTTAAGGGAACTTACATAGCAGAAATACTTCAGATGTGAGAGATATTCAGTAATCCAAATCTTCATAAGAAATTACTAAACTAATTAAGGTAATGAGTAGGAAGATTCAGATATGTCTTCAGTAATATAAAGGAGCCAAAGAATTACACTGTTCAGTTCTGAATATACATCTTCTCCTCATATCCAGCTTTACCTAAAAGCACAATCTCTACCAATTAGAATTGAAATAGTCTTGAATTTTCTAGCATCTTATTCAAAAGATCGGTTAAAACTTGAAATCACACCAAACTCACCTGCCTTGGAGTTTGTTTACACACTCCAGGTTTTTGTTTGTTTTTTTGGTTTGTTTTAATTTTTCCTAGTGTTTGTTAGTCCAATGTGGTTTTACGCATTTTCACTGGGAACGGAGTGAAACTATGTTTGAATGAGGATTGATTTTAACTTCTGGGTTTCATATTTGTAGAAGTCATAGTAAAATTATGAGGGTTTGATGCTGTGCAAGTCTTACAAGAATGAAGTGCTTCTAAACCCTGGAAAACTGAAGTAATTATGTTTCATAGAAGTCTACCCTTAATAAAATATTTTAGATGCCATCCATGTTCCTCTGCTTGAAGTGAGCGGATCAGTAATACAAATAACAGAGTGGAAAATAACTGGAGAAGTACCTTTATGTTTCAGATCCTGTTCAAATTGGGCTAGATTCTCACTTTGTGATTTTTCAAAATCAGTTGATGATGTGTAGTTGCATTAAGCTGGAACTACTTTGGAAACAAAATTTGATTCAAGCTAGCACTGTCCCCTGTTGCTAGAAAAGGAAGAAAATCCAGAGCCTCTCCTGGGGCTTATGCTTCATTTAATCTGCTTCTGTGATACAGTGGAGAAAAGGAGGTAGTTGGAAGAGCACTAACTGTGCTAAATCCCTCCTCTCTTGCTCATGTGCTGTCCAACTGGGAAAGTAATAACTTGCTGTTGTTTTCTGTTCCAACTGCAAATCAAAGCAGTCAAGGGAACATTTTTAAGATCAACCCCCTTTTACATTTGGTAATTATACACCACTAGTGAAAACCCAGCTCATGATTTTTCACGTTTTGCTCATTACTCCAAGTGGGAGGTTACACCAAATTGTGATCTTGGTGGATGCAAAATACCTTTAATCTCAGCTCTTTTTCATCAGTACAGCTCTGCATCAGCCTGGGAGAGTCAAGGCCCAGACTTTAGCTGTGTCTGTCCATGTACCTGCAGTGCCTGCAGCTCTTACAGACCTGAAAGATTTTAAAGGGTGTGAATAAAAGGAGAGGGTGGCTTTGTATGTCAGAATATTTCTCTTCTGGATTGCTGGGTTGTGATTAATGTATTCCACAGGACTGAACTCAGTGCTTTAATATACAGAACAAAAATACAATCTGTATCCTTGCGACTGAAATTCTGATAAATTCAAAGAAATGCTCTTCTGTCATACATACACTCTGAAAGAAACAGAAACAGTGCTCACAAAGAACTGTTAGCTTTAGGTTTGTATTCAGAATTTGACACCCATGTAGTAGTCTGTATGGTAGTAAATACTTTAATGGATATGATTTTTTTGCACTTTATACCATAAAGTGGTTTGCTTTTTGTACCACACCCATTCTAAGAAAAATGGATTTTTTAAATCAGTTGTCACTGAAAAAATATCATCTGTAGGGTTATAAATTAAGCATTTTAATTATTCTTATATATAGAAAGCTCTAGACTAGACAGCTAATAACATTACAGTGATGGTATTACTCCTCACTAAAAAACTGTATCAAAATTAAGTCCCCACAGAGCTACCTGCAGAAATGGAAAAGCAGCCTTCCTAGTATGTGATGAGTGTCAAACCTGCATAATTATACAGTTGAAGATTAATCTCCCTTCTACCATGTTAATAGTAATTTTAGTTCAATTCAATTATGGAGTAATTCCATAATTTCTAAAAGGCATTAAATAAAAACAATTATTAGTTGTTAATTTCTCTCTGCAATACAATTTCAGAATATATATTGGAACAGACACAGTGCTCTTACTGTAACTGTCCCTTTTTTTTTGCAATAGTAAAGAAGTTCATTACTAATGTGAATACATTCTACAAGTAGATTATGTGAGACTTGTGTAGGTATGTGCTTGTGATACCTTATTTTTCTACAATTTGTAGTTCTGCATCTAGCAACACACTCTACTTTTAATGAGACCACTACCTTTAAAAGCATTCAGGTTTTTCCTCTTCTATAACTACATTTCCACTGTTTTATAAAATGATGATCTACTGAATCCCTCTTTCACTGCTAGCAGAAGGAATGTGTTTCTGCTCATGACTCAGACATGATAAAAAAATGTATATGGACAGCTAATGTCTGTCCACTGTATCTGAAATTCAAGTTTATTGTACTTCAAAGAACCAAATGAAACTTTATGGTTATATGTAAACTATCTGTGTTGTAGTCAGTGATGAATACTACTGAACAAAATTTATCATGATATAATATGTTTTAGCATTGGTTAATTTCTTGTACATGCAATGGAAACAGTTTTCTCTCATTTTAACAATGTTTACAGGGCATGTAAATTCATTCCAGAGATATCATCTCTGACATGAATTGGGTGGACATTATTAGTTTCCTAATTAAACTGTTGTACATTTTATTTTCTGAACCAGTTATACTTGCTATCTCCTTAATATATTCACCTGTCATGTTATCTTTTTATCTTAATTTTGGATTTTTTCTATTGCTGCTAGACAACTTCTTTCCCTTATATTCAGGCCAAAATTAAAATTCAGTGGTTTTTAAGAACTGCGTATCACTATTAGTCCAGGAAACAAAGGGACAAAGTAAGATGTTCTGAATTATTTTCTTTATGTCAGAATTACTTATCTTCACTGCAGTATCATCTGTTAAGATATCTGTTATCTGTTATCAATATCTGTTAAGAGCTGCAGTGCTTCTCTGAAGATAAAACAGTAGTACACTGTTAATGCTACCACCATCGGCTGAGCAGAGTGTCAAGGTTTAACACTGGCCTGGACCTCAATCTAGGACACGAAGCCTCCAAAATATTGTCAAAACCTTCGTATGAAATGATACAAAAGAAAACAAAAAGAAGTTATTTTTTGAACACTATTCTTTAAAAAGAGATGTGAAAGTTTAGGTATTCTAGCTAACTTTAAATTGGGATTTCCTTACAAGGGAAAATGTTGCATTTTGTTTTACGGGTCTCTGTGAATTTTGGTGTGCTTTACACAGAGGGAGCTGTGAGATGCTAATTCAAGGTGGATACAGCTGGAGCTGTAGTTCTCATATTCAAGCCTCAACTCACTAGGGAGGTTTTAGTCTCCTATGAGGGGGCTCAGGCAAGTTCCAGGAAAATGAAAAGAAATGTATTTTTCTAAATAATTTTCAGTTACAACTCTCAAATGTAGAATGTTCCATTGCTATTGAGTCTTCAGCAGATTTAGTACTTTTGAGGATTCTGTGGTGAAATAAGCTAGGCAAGTAAGAAAAATTAAAAAAGCCTTTACTTCATATAGAAAATACTGACTGAAAGGTATCATATGCTTTGTGGGGTTTTTTTAGTTAGAGTTGCTAGGTGCCATTTACAATATATTTTGCAGAGAAATGTAAATATTCTGTGCTTTAGGAACAAAGTGTTCTGCCAGAGTCTCAGCACACCAGTGTAATAAACAACTGGGTCATATTAATGTTGTTTTTTAAAATTTAAGTATAAATATTAGAAGGTGAACGGAATGAAAATTAGATATTTGACTGCAATTTTAAGTCTGCATTAATGCTGTGCCACGTTTTGTGTCCTGTGCGTTGAGTTTCCAGTTGTGTAAAATACAGGTAGCAACATCCTATTTGCATTTTTGTATTAAGTGGATGAAAAACACTTTGTAAATGCAACCCCCCATTATTCTCAATAACATAATGCTGCTACTCATCATAAAATAGATACGCAAATGGAATACACCAATTGTATAATTAACATATAGCTCATATAATACATGTACATTATTCTTCCTTTTGTGCTTCCTTCTAAAATTTGCTTTTAAAATTTGCTTGAACATTATGCTTCCTTTTAAAAGGAATGCTTCTTTAAAGCTTTTTAAAAATGAAACCTGGGTAAGCATCTGTATTGGCTTTGCGTGGCAAAGTTTTGGTAGCGGGGGGCTGCAGGGCTGGCTTCTGTGAGAAGCTGCTTAGAAGCTTCCTCTGTATTAGACAGAGCCAGTTCCAGACAGCTCCAAGACAAACCCACAAATGGCCAAGGCTGAACCCATCAGGAACAGTGGTAACACCTCTGGGGTAACATAGTTAAGAATGGAAAAAAACTGTTGTGCAACAGCAGCTGGAGGAGAAAGGTGTGAGAATGTGTGAGAGAAACAGCTCTGCAGACACCAAGGTCAGTGAGGAAGGAGGGAGAAAAGGTGTTTCAGGTGCTGGACCAGAGATGCCCCTGCAGCAGTGGTGGAGAAGGCGTCTCCCTGCAGCCTGTGGAGGTTAATGTTGGAGCAGGTATCCACCTGTAGCCTGTGGAAGTCCTCATGCTGGAGCAGGTATCCACCTGCAGCCTGTGGAAGTCCTCATGCTGGAGCTGGCAGATGCCCCTTTAAAAGAGGCTGTGACCTCATGGAGAGCCCACACTTCAGCTGGCTTCCTTCAGGACCTGTGAAACTACAGGGAAAGGGTCCGCTTTTACACCTCCGTTATATTACCTGAGTATTGATGATGTAGTGCAATTATTTCACTTCCAGAAACTTGCTGATTGTTTTTTGTATTAGCAATTATATTCACTACAAACAAGCACTAAGTTAGTCATCAACTGAAGCTGATCACAAGTGCTACATGACAATGTAAAACAAAGGCTTTAGTCTGTGACAGTTGTTTCAGTGATCAAGCAAAGTTTTCTGGGTGTTTGAATATCCAAGAAGCCTACAGATCAACATGTTAAAGAGTTGACATAGGTATAAATTTCCATTACTAAGAAGTTTAGAAAGAAATGTATGAAGTTTAAAATTATTACAGATCTGTGGTGAAAAGGGGAAGAGCAATTTTGTGATTGAGGAAGTAGAAGCTGACAATTAAGATAATCAGAACAGTCTAACAGGTAGATGAACAGCAAGTGAAAGAAAATACATGTTTTTGTAAACATACGGTAGGAGACAGATTTTTGCAATGCATTTTTGCTTAGAACTCGTGTTCTGGCAAACAGAATAGAAGGGCCAGACAAAAACTAGTTTTCAAATTAACCTGTGTCTGCCTTTTTCACATTTTGTCAGAAGTGTAGTGATTATAATTTTGTTATGAATAAAAGGATTTAGATGTTTTAATATTACTACATAAGAGAAATATAAAATCTACTTTAAAAAAAAGCAAGGGAAAAATTAAAAGGCAAGTTGAAAAAATATGCAACTCTCCTCAGTTCTGGATTTCACATGAGCACCAAATAATTTAAAACTAATTTTAAAAATACTTTTTAGGATGAAGTTTCTGTTCTGTCAATTTTAACTTTTAATTATCTTTTTCTGTGGTAGTTTCAAACTCTTGAAACTAGTGGTTTGTGATATAAAACCTTCCCTGCAGCAGCAGGCTCGGCATTGCTATAATTAAACCTTCCTCGCATAGATTTACAGCCAGCCTCACTCGCAGGGGCGAGGGAGCTTACTCATCGGTGAAGATGGCAGGCCAGGTTTCAAGTTGGGAAATAGACAATTTCTAAACCCGATGAAGCAAAGATTGGGCGTATGATATAGAGAATAACGGGTGGCGGGAGGAGGAGTTTAGGAAATAAGAGCCCGGTTTTAACCCACGGCAAAGTTCTTGGTGAACTGGAGCATGAGCCCCCTCGCCAGCCGCAGCC